>NC_046662.1:117289945-117322267 GCF_010883055.1 Belonocnema kinseyi | reverse complement strand
CCTCTCCATGAACTTCTTCCTCTAATCCTTCCCTAACCCCTCTTGTAATTTCCCCACTAGCCCTTCCTTTCCTTCTTACTTTGACCGCCTCCTGTAGCCTTCACCTATACCCCCTTGGCAACTTTCGCTCTACTCTATCCCATTCCTTTCCTTCTACCGACGTATCTACCAGTCCAATCACATCTAATTCCTGAATATTCCTCCAGAAATCCTCGTCTTTCTTCGTTACCCCCGCTAAGTTCTAGTACAACACCTTTAACATTCCTCGATTCTGCTTTATTCCCACCCCCTACTTCCCCCGAAACAAA
The DNA here is from genome assembly GCF_010883055.1 of Belonocnema kinseyi. Classification (NCBI taxonomy): domain Eukaryota; kingdom Metazoa; phylum Arthropoda; class Insecta; order Hymenoptera; family Cynipidae; genus Belonocnema; species Belonocnema kinseyi. The sequence continues at coordinate 117,321,959 of NC_046662.1, read as the reverse complement.
TTCCCCTGCACTTCCATTCACACCTCCTTCTCCTCGTCCCACACCCACATTTTCTCGTCTATTTTTATTTTCCGATACCCTACCTTCATTGCTCTCCCTTCGCTCCTCTCCTTCCTAGCCCTGTCATTTAGCATTCTCTCAACAACCCTTTCCTTCTTCGACAAATCATGATCGTTAAAAACCTTATTGTCTTTTATCCTATTTTTGTTACGCATTACCCCCAATTTTTTCCCCAGCTCTCCAATTCCACCATCGCCACTTCACTCTCCTTTCTCCCCTCTATCCTAGCTTTCCTTGCCTTGCCTTTAACCCACCCTATGCTCTATAGCAGCGCTTCCACCCCGTCCCTTTCTTTCCAGCTCTTGAGCTTCAATCCTCTTATCACTATATTATTTCTCTTTTCTCTCCATTCTCAACTCCATTGCCCTTATCCTTTTCCTATCCGCTCTCTCCTCCTTTTTATTCCTACGCTCTCCCACTGTCTCTTCTATCATGATCTCCACTTTCTCCCAAATACCTTGCTTCTCACCCTCCCCCCTGTCCACTTATGTGACGTTATCCTACTTGTTTATGTTGATGACATATTCATATTCTTTTACTCCCAGGTTGACTTACAAGCAAAAATTAACCTTATCGCCCAATACTGTATGAGAAATTATTTAACGGTTAACAAAGAAAAATAAAAAGTTATGGTATACCACAAAGGTCGACCAAGTGAATACAAATTCCTCTACGACCAGACTCAGCTGGAGGTTGTAAGCGAATCTGTCTATCTCGGTGTCAACACGTGAGACTCGTGTCTTTTTTATGAAGCGTTCATAAAAAGAATGTTTGCTGCGAATATTGCTATAAGTGCTGTTTCAAGGATTTGGATCCGTGACAAAAAACCTAAACGACAAAGCGCTTGCCCAATGAGAGTCGCGCTCCGTGAAAATGGCCCGCGAATCAGAGTGCGACTCGCTTTATCGCGATGGATGTATGTACGGAAACGCCCCTACTCGCACTTTGATTCTCGGGCCCTTTTTACGGAGCGCAACTCTCATTGGGCGGGCGCTTTGTCGTTAAGGTTTTTTGTCACGGAATCAAGAATTTTATTTGCATCTAAATCTAATGCCTGGCAAACTAAAACCACGATTAAGTTACTTTGATTCAGTCGAGAAATTACAGTCCTCTTTCTTTGAGAAAATACTAGGCTTGCCAACACACACGTCAAATTTTGCCCTCCGCTTAGGCACAGGTAGATTACAGTTAGCTTATGATATATTTAAGTCAGCGCTAAGATGGTTGTCGAGGTTGTTGAGTATGCCTGATGATAGGTATTCTAAAAGATGTTTTCTTAAATTGAAGGCAATGTCCTCAAACCCTGATAGTGGCCCGAAGCATAACTGGGTTCTCCAGCTCAAAAAGATGTTAACTTTATGTAACTCGGAGAAAATGTGGCTTCACTTGGATTCTGCGTCGCTCGTAGAAAATATGAAAGTTTTTCTAAATAACATTTCTGATTATCTCTGGCATTTCGACTATGAAAGATCCCTCCATTCAAGTAGTGTGCAAGTCTTCCCACATCTTAATCTCTATCCGGAATTTTAATCATATCTGCATCTTAGATTATCTTTTTATATAAATTCTATTATTGTTCAACTTAGACTCCTGGGCTCTATCAGGGGTTGTATACGTTTTGGATTATATAAATTTACGTATGATTCTTCTAAGCTCTGCTTATATGTAACCTGTCAGTATCAGAGGACCTTTATCATTTGGTAGCTGTTTGACCTGCCTATTATCACAGTCGCCTCTGGATATTTCTTAGTGTTACCATCTGCCACTTCACATTTTTTTTGTAATCGCTTTCTCTCTGATGGTCGAGAAAGTTTCTTACAATGCGACAGGTGTTTAATAAAACCGCACTCTGAGCTGCTGCCAATATCCTACTGTTTCCTAAATGTTCAAGATGTTCAGTGCATCTAGCTTGCACATTAACTGTTGCCAAAATGACAATAATATAAATATATGCATGCTACCCAATCCTCGATAGGACCTTTATTTCATGTCTCAGCTTACTTTACTTATGGACCTTGGTTGTATAGGTTGACTGCAAATCTCGGTTAAGCGCACAAGTAATATCGATTATGTAGACTCTTTCACCTATTTTCCTTGCATCACGACATCAGGTCAATTAGCTCGGCTGTAATTATCCGTCTCGGCAGTAACAACCCGAAATAAGATATAACCTACGTTTTCTAAATCTTGCATTGGAATGTATCTATAGAAAGGCATCCATTCTGTTAAGAGTCTTAAGTTTAGAGCAAATTTTTCATGTATAATACCCGCCCCATAATTATGCCTGTGCACATATTCTCTCTAGATCATTACGCAACAGCCATAAATAATGTGTTCGATGGAGTCATTGGTCTCTCCACATAATCGGCACAGGGCAATCACGTCTTCATGTAACACTTGTCTGCGATAATTTATAGTGCTGAGAACCTTGTTCTGAATCGCAATGAAGGATCCTTCCATTTGTTGATACAAAACACCCTTTTTCTGCCAAATATTGGATGTCTCACTATCCATTTCATGCTGATCGAACGTTTTAAAGTGCTGGCCCTAGATGGCTTTCCGTCTCCAATGAATTTCAAATTACTCTATGGTTTCTGCCCTATACTAAAGGTGTGATAGTTGCTTCAGGACAATCGTAAGTCATGAATCATAATTTTAAATAAGCTTGATTAAGGATTGATCATAGACAATGACCGATCGATCATTGCATATGGACTTAATTGTAACAAATTTCGACTGGCCTTGCCTTAGTTAGTTGGATCAAGGACTGATGTTGCTTTATAGTTGGCAGGATCCCTGAGTCATCCTACTTGAGTTAGTTAGATCACTTACTGATCTTGCCTTAGTTGGCCGAATCGCTGACCGACCTTTATTAGTTGTCTAGTTCGTAGCCTATTCTACCATTTTTCTCACCAAATTAAATCTACAGTTTCGAATTTTGCAATTCTTACCTTAACATAAATATCAATAAGGTAGGAAATCACTTATTAGCCAACTAAAAAATTCTGTCTCTTTTGAGAAATCTCAATATGCAACGCTAAAAAATTCGTCGGAAAATACTGTTATATCTCACCTAATAAAATCTCTAAGGCCTGTGTTATTACAGTAATCTTATTGTTCTTAAAAATTAACATTTTCTTAATAATCATTAACATTGCTTGTTCGATGGGATTTGTTCAATAAGATTTGGTATCGATGTTTGGCTCAGTTTGTCTAAGTTTCTGGGTACTTTTGTAGATTTGGACAATTTTAGCGATATTATTGTGGCTCTTTTTGTTAGCAGAGAGGTATCTATGATTTTCTTCACTTTTTTCTTACCATAAATTTATGAAAGCTTGTAGATTATATTTTTTTAAATTAACCGCTTGGTAATTGGCATTTGGCAATCGCTAATATATAACTAATATTCACTAACTTAAAATTGTGAATTGACAAATGTCAACAGATATGGTTATTAATTGTCACCTGATACTGGGCGATTGATTGTTGATAACTGACGTCAAGAAAAAAAAAACTGTGCTTATTTTCAAAACAAAATTTAATACATACGACTTAAAATTATAAGTGATAAAGTAAAGATCTTATTACACGATTACCTTGTCCTATTATAATTAAGTGAGGTGCGAAGGAGCATCAGGATACCTGGTTAGCGGTAAAGGATCAAAGAATATATAACAAGAGACAAATGCTATAATGGTAGAATAAGGTTTTACAATGATAGAATTCGGCAGTTTGAACATCCGAGTACATAGTCGGTAATTTAATAGTTTAATAACCATCTTAAGCTTGATAGAAGAATGAGATTCCTTATTCTTTGTATAATAAATACAAACGAGTCAGATTCTAACTAGGTTTATTCATTTAATATTTGTTAAACATAACATATAGAGAATTAAGGGCAACAAATGCTCGACTCCATAAGTGATTTAGTAATACAAAAATGATATAGCTTCTCTTTCAAAATTTTTAATAAAAAAACAATTATTCGCCTGGTCTTGTATCTTCATAAGTCCAGGGTAATTCTTGGCCAAATTTATTCTTATGAGTTGCATTTCTTACGGCGTACAAAATCTGAAAAAAGTTGATTTTTTACTACCTATTTAAAGAAAGAAGGTAATAAAAATAGGAACAATGTAAACAATGCATTATTCTGTGTAACAGAAGTATTAAAATAGGATAATCCTGTACATATCGATGGGTTCTACGAAGCATAGGCTCTCTTTTTGTTACCGTTAAGAATAACGCTAGCTTCATTTTGTATAAAATTTTGTAAACACGTAGAAGTGTTAAAATAAATGAAAATCTTCTAAAATTTCTTGTTTTGAAAGCTATAGGAGCCTAAATTACATTATAAACTGTAATACAAAATGCTGGAGTTTTGAATTCATTGGAAATATATCGAAAAATAATACGTTATTTATTCCCGTTGAAAACTTAGCTGAATGAAGTTAGACTAATTCTTAACGGTAACAAAAAGATAGCCTATTCTTCGTAGAATCTATCTATATAAGCACAGCTCAAACAGAGCTGTCAAAAGTAGTTAGCCGAAGGTTTTATCAGAGCTAAACCGAAGCATCAAAATGAAACCGAGACAGTGCAGTTAAAATGCACGCCAATATGAATATTGAATAAATATTATGCCTGAGTAATAATAACACTGACACACAAAAAAAGTCAAGGTCCACGGAGGCGACCTTTGGGGTTCTAAGTTTTTTGGATCGCTTATTCCGAATCGTTTGTCGGTTTTTTCAGATCAGATCGTTTTCAAGGTCAGTTGAAGGTCAAATGAAGAAAATATTGCTGAAAAAATCTGAAAAAATTCAGACATAGGTTTTTTAGCACGCTGAATCCGAAGACAGTGTCGGTTGACCTTCATGAGTTCAAGGTCAAGGTCATTTGAAGGTCAAATCAATGAGGTACTGTTGAAAAAATGTTTAAAAAAATAAATTTAGAATCATCTTTAGTTTTTCGTCTATATAGAAACTGGAAATATTAATTTATCTTTATCAACATTAGCTGCTGTGAATTTCTCGAAAGTAAGGCAGTGTACTTTCTTATCAATATTCGCTGTTGTAGATTTCTTGAAAGAGAAAGCTTTGTACCCATAAGAATGGTATGCCTTTAAAAAAGAAGTGGGTTCTTTTTGCCCTGATATGGTCAAAAATACATTTTTTATAAACGTTCACATGTATTTGCGGTTATAAGTGAATGTGGATGTGTGGATATGCGGATGTCTAGATGTTTCGATGTATGTAATCGATTCTTTTTCACCTGTTGCCTCGACTAGTCGTATGACAATGACAACTGCCCCGTAAGGGGCTCATACGCTAGTCGGGGTATCGATGCCAGTGGAAGTGCTCTGCCTTACAGGGGGTCGACAGGGTGTGAGGATGATGCCGTAGTAAGTTCGTCGGCGAGTTGACATTGTCCTCGTCAAAGACGAAAAGCTCTTTTACTTAGCCCTGGAGAGGTAAAAGGGTTATCACCTCCAGAACGGCGGACTCACCTGCAATCGGAGCAGGATTCCTGTCGAGCGGGTTTATATATAAAAATATGGAAAGTTTAAACAAACCTTCCACCTCATCTTCTAAACAAGTGTGCCCGAAAGACGTTTACGCATTTTGCTTCATTTGTGGAACATTTATTCCGAACAAAAACGATCGACGATCGTTCAACGAAAATTTTCGGAATATATAGATAGAATGCTTTAATTCAGATATAGTTTCGGGAAATTGGGCTCCTGATAGTATTAGCAATAACTGCCGCAAAATCCTTTCTATTTGGAAAAAAAACTAAAGACGATTCTAAATTGATCTTCATTCAACCCACAGAATGGAATGAGCCATCCAACGAAGATGATTGTTATTTCTGTAAAACCGATATCCGTGGGTATAATAAAAAAATTTACATAATCTTAGATACGCCCAGGTAGGATCAGTAAAAAAAGCCGTTGAGAGAACTCAAACGATTGATGAGTTTGATGTTGATAGTATAGAAAATTTATCAATTGAATCTAAAGATGATGATGATGATGATGATGATGATAAAAGCACTAAGACCGATGATGAAAATCAAGATGAATAAGAAAGCGATAGCAGTGAAAGCTCTGATGAAGTTTATAAACCGGGTGGAGTAAGCAATAGAATTGCTGAAAAATTTACACAGTCAAAATACTTATAAAGATGATGATTGGAGACTTTTTATTGACTCATTAAAAAGAAGCTTAAAAGCTGTAATACTTCACAACACAAATCAATATGCCGCAGTACCTGTCGCACACTCTACGACAATGAAAGAATCCTTCACTAGTCTTAAAAAACTTCTAGATGCCATTGAATACAAAACATACAATTGGCTTATATGTGGTGATTTGAAAGTTTCAGGTATGTTGCTAGGATAGCAGTCTGGATTACAAAGAATCCGTGTTTCTTGTGCCTGTGGGATAGTAGAGATCGCGAAAACATTACACGAATTATAAGTGGGCTGAAAGGAAATCACTTGAAATAGGAAATGGAAATATCATTGAATCGGCTCTGATGCCAAGTTGAAAGAAGGGATTTTTGATGGTCCAGAAATAAGGAGACTTTTACAAGATGATAAATTTCCAACGACAATGACAAAAATTCAAAGGGATGCATGGCTCAGTTTTAAGGAAGTTGTGAAAAACTTTTTATGAAATAAAAAAAGTTAAAATTATAAAGTTATAGTAGCCGAAATGATTAAGAACTTTGGAAAAATGGGGTGCCTGATATCGTACAAATTGCACTTCCTGCCTTATTACCTGGATCGATTCCCGGAGAATTGTGGCGATTACAGTGAAGAGCAAGGAGAGCGCTTCAATCAAGACATAAAAGAAATGGAAAAGCGCTACCAAGGCAGATGGGATGTCGCTATGATGGCTGATTACTGCTGGTCACTGAAAAGAGAGTTGAAAACTACAGGCAAAAAGCGAACAAAACCGTTACGTCGATCATTTGATAGTAAGAGAGTACGGTATGAGCGGAAAACATGAACACAAGTTGATACAAAAAAATATGTCTATTGTAATTGTTTATGAGGGATTGTTAATTTTTTGATTTGGTTAAAATGACCTAGGATTTAGATTATGCGACTCTTAAAACATATATAAATTTTTACAATTCTTTTGAGGTTATTTTGTTGGTTAGACCTTCAAATGACCTTGACCTTGAACTCATGAAAGTCAACCGACACCGGATTCGGAATGCTATGAATTCCGCCAATTCCACGAATTCCGTGATTTATGTGAATGTCGTGTATTTGGCGAATTCCGTGAATAGCATGTATTTCGCGAATTTTATAAAGTCCGTAAATTCCATGCCTTTCGTGAAATCCATTAATCCACGAATTCCATGATTTCTGTATATTTCGTGAAATCTATGAATTCCAAGAATTCTGTGAAATTCGTGAATTCTGCGAATTCCATACTTAACCTCTTCCATACAATTTCCGTACAATTCCATACAATTTCCGTGTATCCATAACTTCATTATTCCAAGCAAATTAAAATCATTGCTTAATAAGATGCGGCAAAAACAGATAAAAAAGGAATTTTAAAAAAAAAGAAAGTTAAAATAAACATAAATAAACTTCAACAAAAGCAATCAAGTTAAATGCAGCCTGGCAAGGAACTCTACTTCCTTGTGAAAATACATTTTAACAATTATTCTTAACCACTCGTCTCTCACCTCCTTACCCGAAATATTTCATCGCGTGATTCCTCAAAAGCCTTAATCAGCACAAATCCCTACTAATGCACATCCTATAACGAATAATAAAAGATGGTAAATATCCAACGAAAAGCGTTAATTCTAGCGAGCTCTTCGGTACCTTCCGGATTTCTGTCACCTTTGGTAAGGGTTAGCCCCGTCCGTGGTCGAAGAGGTAAGAAGTAATTCTCGGGCAGACGTGAATTTAGGAATTTCCTTTAAAAGGGAAACACGCGTCTAAACCGCCCCACTTCCGTTGTTATGATAGGCTAAGGAAAATGTTAAGGTAAAAAAAGTTTGAATCGTTCAAAGTTTGCTATTAAAATAAGGACGTTAACCATTAGGCTGAAAAGCTGAAGGGTTAAGCAATTAAATATTTTTGCAGGAAATTTTGAAATCGTTAAACTTGTCTTACATGGAAAATTTGGTGTTCTTCTTCCGAGCAGGATGTTGAATTTATAAAAATTTGCTAAATTCAAATGCACTGAGCTATAGTGCTGATGGAATTAATAAATAAGAAAAAGCCATGTGATTATAAGCTGGAATCGTGTAGCACGTACTGATTCCAATAAAGAAATTTGAACAGAGGTCAGGAAAGAAATTTCGTGCCAGAAAGGAAAGAAGACAAGTACAGGTCCTAGCAGATGCTTATTTAGAAAACAAAATGATGTATCACGATGTGACAACAGTGACGCAATTAAATGGAAAACAACGAACAATTCCAATAAATATTCGCATCGGAGATCCAGCTCTAGATCCTTTAGATTACACTTTCCCAACTCCTACTAATTGCGCAGATTTTATGGACAATTTCGAAGATCTCTTTGCCCATACCGAAAAACAAATTAAAGAGACAAAAGCTTAGAATTACAAGGAATCACGCGGATCTGAATTAATAGAAATAGATCTAAAACCCGGGGCTTCAACAAGCTCCATAAAGAAAGGTGAACGTGTGATTTCAAACCCCGAAACATCCTGTGAAATCAAAATAGGCAACTCTTACAGCCTTGCATTAGATCAAATATAAAGCGGGATTAATTTTGGGAATTAAGAAATCCAATCCACTTGATATTTTGGCAAACCATCCTTTTTGTTTTTCTCTCTTTCTAGATCATACTAGAAAGCCCTTCAATAAAACCAAAGCAAGGTACCTCACTCTGAAAGAATAGACTTAATTCTTGGTTCATATTAAGAAAACGCTGGAAAATTCATCAAAGCCTCCTTATATCTCGGGAGCTGTCCTTTCCTTTCCCTTAGATATCCCTACTTCGACAGCTGTAACATCGGAATAGTTACAAAATAGGATTGCTAAGATGATCACGGATCCAACCTACAGGTAAAACTAACAAATAAGTCAAAAATTTCTCTCGGAAATCTTATCGTTTGTAAACTCCAAGTAACAGTTCTTAGTAATAACCTCGCGATTGTAGGGGCCATTAAAGTTTTTACTAAAAACAAAACCCATCGACGTTGCGTTGTTTCGAAAGACACTTCCCTAGCAGTGGATGGTATCCTAGGATTTTCAGGTTATCGATCGTTGAATAGGTTTAAGCGTAATTCGTTCAGTATGGATCTATACAAAACCTTTATTTTTTAAAATTATTTTGAGAATAAAAAAATGCCCAACAAGAATACTGAGACTGACAATTCGCCAGTAAACGACTACGAGAACTTATCACAATCAGTCTCTGGGTTTCACCCTAATGTAAAGTCTCCGACAATGGCAGAGTCTCGAGACACAAGTTCCGCAATGGTTTCAGCTTTGGAATTCATAACTATCCAAGATCACTCCTTTAAAATCTCAATCTTTAACGAAAACAAACCTAACCTAAACATTTTCCTCCAAGATGTTGCTAATATCGCCGTTTTTGTGACACCTGCCAACGAACCAAGTTTTAGCAAAGTCAACTTGAGTTAACTCACCGGCGTAGCGCGTGATAATGTCCGTGACAAGAAGTTTGCAAACTCAATGATCTAATCGCGCACCTCAAGAAACGCTTCAGACCCAAAATGAAACATAAACGGTACCTTAACTCAATCACGAAACTTAGATTTAAACAGTAGGAAACCATGAACAGTGTCATTAATCCCTGGAGAGAGTCAATCCAGCGGTGGCACCATACACGAGTCTGAGGCACTTTCGAATCCTGCAACAGTGAAAGAAAGACAAAGATTACCAGCTCTGGTTTACGAAACTCGTTTAGACGAATCATACGTTCCACCTCCCCAACATAAACGGGCAATGGATGTGGATGACAGCGGAATCGCCAAAAAGAGCGTCTCAACCCTCAGGAGTTCCGGAAGTGCCACCCAGAAAAGGAATAGATTTAAATTACCCCTATCGGTCGTTACACAACATATGTAATTGTGGTGAAGCAAAGCCATTTGAATACAACCAATTGGACTGATGTGGTCGAAGGACTCAAAGACCTTCATCACGCTTATAAGGGCGATATAAAAAGAAATTTGTATGGCCAATTCGGGAGATTTACTAGAAAACCTACCGCAAAAAGAAAATGAGTGAACTTCTTACACACATTTTCCGGGGTGGCGGCAGTACAATCGTATTTTTCTATGGGAAAATTGAGGTTCCTCCGCTAGAAGATAAAAACAAAATAATCTCGAAATATCACTGTAGCCGCATAGGAGGTCACAAAGGTGTAAACAAAACACCTTATCAAATCCGAGAACACGATACCTGGCCCAATATGCGTGATGAAGTGTGCGAGTACATTATAGGTTTTAAGAACCACCTTCAAAATAAAATGGTTAGTGCTAAAACGCGTGAACAAATGCTAATCAATGTTACACCTTTCGGAGCCTTTGAAGAGTTCTTACTGGACACAGTAGGAAAGTTAGCAACAACACCAATTGGAAACAGATATATTTTGACAATGCATGATAATTGTAGTAAATATTGCATTGCACTTGCGATACCAAATATCAAAACTAAAACCATAGACCATGCTAAGGCAATAAATCTGTTCACATTGCATGGTGCTCCCAAATGTATCCTCACAGACTGAATTGGTAGTTTCATTAGCGACCTGAAGGAAAAACTCGAGAGGTTGTCTCATGTAAAACTTTTAACAACATCTGAATATTGACCTCAAACCATTCGATCGTTGGAGGGAAGTTACAATATATTGACCGACTACATTGAGCACTGTGCTAACAATAATAGCGACTAGGATAGTACTTCCCTCCGCCCTGTTTGCATATAATACATCGGTATACGAGGAAGTAATTTTCTACAATTGATGATTGATTTGATCAGTATTATTACAGAGGTTCAGAAAATCGCCACGGAAAATCTAGTCCAAGCTAAAGTTTGATCCAAGACTAGATACGACGAAAAGGCTCGACCTCTAAATGGAAAAAGAGGCGACAAGGTGTATGTCCTATACAACACCAAAGATAGAAAATTCTCCGGCCAGAATCACGGCTCACACACTATTGTTGGGTTAAACGAGCACAACAAAGTCAATCTAGAAATCAAAAATGGAGAGTGTCTCACGAAGCAAGCTGATAAACTTCTACGTGTGCATTGTTGGAATGCAACCAGAATTATCTATTCATGTGTGGATGAAATGCTGAAGCGGAAAGCATGCCATGCAGGTAAAAGTAAGAACAATGCGCAGCACACATATGTATTATGAAATAGTACATTTGGGAATAATGAAGTGGATTGCCAGAACGTGGAGAATAACAGTTTCCCTTGATGTTAACAATTTAAACAAATATTTTAAGGAACTTCAAATACAAGTGAAACACTTACCCTTAATCTGTGGACATGTAATGGAATCTGAATGCAGCTGCTCGATTTTCTGGGGAAAATCATAGGACCTGTAGCTAGCCTTCTCACATACGATGAAGTTCAAAAAAATCAAGAAAAATCCAAGAACTTAAGAACACCTTCGCAAATATGTGACATCTCGTGGGTAAACAAACACGTGATCTGTGCCCAACTAGATGAGATCCAACACGAAATTGAGAATAACGTGAAAGAACAAGATGAACTGAGAGAAAAACTGTCTCAACTTGCTTAAAAAATTATCTTTGAGACAGAAGCAATGGTTGATTTAAATTACAAACTCACCCTGAGTAGAATGATACACTCAATGGAAGGCGGAATAGAAAAATTACATTAGATCTGCACACCGATTACTGGATGCGATCCATCTTGCACGAAAGAATCAAATACAGACTTTATTATTAACCTCGGAGCAAGTAGAACCAATATTTTGAGATGTACAAAACCATGTACCCAGACTCGATCGGATTCCACCTAAATTTCAGTGGACGAATCCTAAAGAACATAAATTTCAATGAAACAACAAAATGTAAATAATTGCATGCAATTACCAACATATATGCTCTGCCCAGGAAATTGACCAATATAAGAGGCATCAGAACACGCCTCATGCGAGATGGATTTATTACAACGGTCAAGCCCAAAAGTATAACTGATTGGAGTCGGGCTAATCCAAATAGCTCCTGGATGTCACCTGAAAACGAAAGAAACGATAATCCCAAGTTTGTACCCACAAATCATATCGACTGTATTGATGTATGAACCTAACCTACAACTCGATCTTTCGGAACTATTCCCGATACTATCTCAGGATCAACGGAAACTGTCCACAATCGCCATAAATGAAAAATCGCCAAAGGCAATTAAAAAGGAGAGTAAAACCTGTATAAAAAACGAGGAAAGCTGGGGCCAGATGGAAAAGTAGCTGTACGACTTGAACCTACAACGTCAAATAAAAAGTAAAGAGGCTCATATGATCCACGGAATATATGCGGTAATAGAAATGATTGCCCTTGGATTATTAAGCTATATATTTCGGATGAATTTCTGTTCTGAGATTATGACCCTTGTCAACATGTCCCGCAAGAAAAGTCGAACTTCAATAGAGATCACTATGGAAAATGGGAGAGAAACAACTGAAACACAGATGGATCCGACGTATACCAAAGCTAAAACCGAAAAACCACCGCCTGTGCGGAGTGGGGGAACAACATATATAGCAACTACTTTCATTGGGTGCTCAGCTACTGCCCTCTTCATATTACCTTGTTCCACTCTTCCTCTGTAGGTAAAATCGTGACCCTGCAGCTTTGAGGGTAGTGATTTCAAATCTTTTATCTGTTGCTCCCAGTCCCCTGCAGTTTTAAGCTTTATTACTTTAAAAGCTTGCACTAAAATAACAAAAATGAGTGGAATGCGGTGTGTTAGTCCTGCATATAAATATCAGGTTCTGACAGCTCCTCCAAAAAATTTAATTTCTTTTATGTGCCAGAAGGTAAAGAAAATATTAGAGCCTGATAAAAAGCCATCTTAAGAGAAAAATTTGTTGTGAAACCCGAATGCGGCATGCGCGAGAAATTTTTTTTACACAAGATATTTTGTGGGAGCGAAACACGATTTCAGAGGATGGAGTCACTGTTCTGGAAGTTGAAATAATTAATTGTTGTTTAATGTAATAGTCTTGATATTAGTGTTGTTTAATTAATAATTGGCAATTAATGTTTTAATGTTTTTGTTTGAATTGTTTGTGAGATATAAAATAATATCTTTACATATAATTATCTTCATTTCGAACAAAAAAATTACGCAGAAATATAACAATTGCAATAAGTACAGTGTGCATATTTGAATGAAAAATATGAAACATTTCATCCGTATATAAAACGATATTTTGATTCTTAAACATTCTTTCGTTGAATTGTAAAAGAAAATTAATAAAAACTATATATTTAAATAAAAATTATAAAAGATTTTATCTTAAACTGAATCTATATCTTTATATTTTAAAATTATTTTGTGGAAATATTAAAAATTAAACAAAGACTTGCAAATAAAACATTTTTTAAATAGAACAATTAAAACTCTAACGTTAAAAGTTTAAAAGCTCTCCGAAATTATAGGGATTCAAAGCTTTCTATGTAAAACAATTTAGTTTCAAATTTTTTACTTTTAAATATTTGGTCAAATATTTCTAACTATTCAATAATTATTCTTTTTCTCAAATTAACAAATTTTTAATTGAATTGACTAAAATTGAATATTTTAGACTGAAACAATATTTGATAAAAAATGCATTATTATGAAGTTATTTATAAATTGAAAATAATTTATAAATTTTAAATGAGAAGCTTACATTTTTTAAATGACTAAGACTTTCGAATTGGAAACGCTTAATTTTTAACGTTAAAATCTGGAAATTCCTTAATTTTGAACGGAGTTTGAAACGTTTTTTTTAAAATAAATTATTGTTCACTTTTGATACTTAAAGCTTAGATTTATTAAAAAAATTATTTAATTAAATATGAAAGTATTCAAGACTGCATATTAAAAGTCTTTGAATGAAATTATAATTTCTTTTCTCTAAAAATTTATAAAATTTCCGGTCAAAAAATAATTTCACTGTCATTTCCCGGGTTTTCAGATTTCGCGGGCCAGCGGCTATTCTGAATAGTAAATATGGAACATTTCATCTTAAACACAAACGATATCTTCATTAAAAATATCTGGCGTAGAAATAAAAAAAAAATTATACAAACGCTGTATTTTATAAAACTCCTCTGTAGAAATATGAAAAATGAACCAAACACTGTATTTTAATAAACAATATTGAACATTTTATATTAAATTGAAACTATACTTTTATTTTAAAAAATTATTTCTTTTGAATATAAAAAATTTAATAAAAACTGTATTTATTTTTATGAGAAATATGGAACATGTTGTCTTAAAGTGAAATGATGTTTTTAATTCTTTCATAAAAAGATAGAAAACAAATAAAAACTATATCTTCTTAATTTATTTATTTAAATTTGAGTTTTTTAAGTTAATTAATCCTTCGATCAATTGATTAATTCGTTTATTCCAATAAATCATATATTATTGTATTAGGGCTACTGTTGCTAATGAATGACTAATTTATACCAACATCTGACATTGTTAATTCTTATTATTTTTTTCTTAAATTAAATTTGTTAGTTCACCACGCTTTTTTCAAACTTATTTTTTACAAAACTACTTTATATAAATTTGATAGACGTATTTGGAATTCAATAATGAAATTTAGTATAATTATATGTTTAATTTTCTTTCTTGAGTTGAAAAATACTTTAAATTTAGTTACTCCAAGTTATGACTGAAACCTACCACAAATGTCCGCAGCTAGAAAAGAATATTTTAACGATTTTTTTAACTTACTATTACTCTCATATTTAACAAGACATGGAGCTTTAATTATGCTATGCATGAAACCGATTGTCATTACGAATAATATAAATTAAATTAATTTCGAATAAATTTTGCCTATTCCTGACATGTTAAAACAGACTGGAAAGACTCCCAGCGCCATCTGCGCGGCACGCTTCACTTAATCCACTGGCGAATTAACGCTAACGTACAGTCTTTGCAGGGGAATGGTTGCTCCTTTCAGCAAATCCCTGCTTTAGCAAAGATTTCTCAAAATGTCGGTAAAGTAAAAGCAGAAATTCTGACAAGATTTACAAAAACAATTCAATATAAAATGGTAAAAATTTTGTAATTCTAGTCCTTATTTTATTTGTGAAATTAGTGACAATGTTAAAGGTTTGCCACGTTAATTAATTTGAATGCTAATATTGTAATTGAGTAAATATCTATTTTTTTGAATTCATATTTCATATTCCAGTGCATGAAGTTTAAATAATATAAATGGTTGCAGCACAGAACTTTTTAAAGAAGAATTCCTCTTTTTCCTCTGTTTTCAAGAAAATTTACCTTTTTCGTTTTTTTTACTTAAATGCGAACCAGATTAATAGAACACAATAAGAAAATCAACATATATTTCGTTGAAAGTTTATTTATTTTTATTGAAAAGTCTATCCTATTATATTTTTGGTTCGTAATTTACCTCTTTTGCTTAGAAATTTTGGTTGAAAAATCAACTACTTAGATGAAAGTTTATTTTATTGCTTACAGATTTTACAGTATTGTTAAAAATAATTTTTTTAACTGAAAATTTAACTATTGGTTTTAGGTTAAAAATCTCTCTCTTTTAGTTAAAAATGAAAGCAGTTGATTTTGTATTCATGTACATAAAAATAATTTTCTGAATATTTATAGGAAATTTTTGAATGATTTCTGTAATAAGAATTTTTATTTTAAGAGAGATTTTAAAAAAAATTTAACACATTTTTTAATTTTCAAAAATGAGTCATGAAAATTGTAAAGCAATTACTCTCATTATGCAGATTTTAAACAGATGTAAGCAAACTTTATAAAATATGTGTTAATTTCTTACAAACCGCCAAAAGTCATATTTTTCCTAACATTCTGTAAAATCCTATAAAATAAAAAGTCTTGAAACTTAAAAAAATTTTTTTGCCATATATTTCAAAGTTTTAACTATATTCTATATACATAAGAGTGAGCGATGGTAAATTCCACCCTAGCTACCTGTGTACGGTTCATCCCAATACTAGGTTTCCCCTCACTCAGCCGAAATGCGTCGATGCCAGTCGGCAGGAGTCCTCTGCACATAATGAGGAATGACATGTCGAATATAACTCTTTTTTTTAATTTAGCATTTGTTAATTTATAAACAGAACATTCAAAACCTACAAATTGCAGCAATTCCAGTGATATTTTATTTGGCTTGCAAGGTTGAAAATTAAAGAATAAACGTTAAAATTTACGTGAAATCTTATTTCATGGAAAATTGTACTGTAAACTTTACTCAAATCCGCTGCAACAGCTTTAGTGTGTTCGGTGCAATATTTTACTTAACTTGAAAAATTTTGTAAGCTAAAATCTGGCCAAATTTGGCAACCTATTAACTAATATCATAATTTTAGTTTCTTTCTTAAACAATCGCATTTCTCAAAATTATCCGTAAATAATTTTGCACTTCTAGTTCAAAAGTATAAATAGTATTATTCCAAGTTTAATTTGAAAAATCAATAACTGTTTTCTTATTTATTTTCAAACGATAAGAACTCATTTCGCGAATATCATATTACAAAATCTATTTTCCGAACCTTACTTCCGGAACCTTATTTTGCGAAACTTATTTCACGAACCTTTTTTCGAGAACATTATTTTGCGAATGTGGGAAGATTGATTGTGGGTGTATAGGTGCTCGTAAGAATCTATAATCGTCGAAAAAAGCCCTTATCTCATCAGAACTTCATAAAATAAAATTATCAAGTACAAGTGATAATTTTTGGAAACTATCAGCAAGAAAACTTAAGCAAAAATGTGAAAAATATCTTTACTGAGCAGAATTTAAAGGACCTATTTTTCCTTTACTTCGTTAGGTCAGGAAATACTTAAAGGTAAAGTAAGGGCGGGTAGAAATATCATTTCAAAATATTTTAAAATAGAAGCGGTATTTCAAACAGTATTGTCTGAATATTTCCGAGTTCAAATTGGAGTTTTCGTTATGAACAAGTGTTAATGTTGCAAGTAAAAGCCGTATGGTCTTAACTATACTATTTCAAAAGTAAAAAATTTTTAATTTATGTAAAATATATTATAATTAAAATGAAGTATCTAGGCTAACCGATAATATTTGTGCTAACACTTCTTATTCAAATAATGTAAAAAATAAAATTTTTCTCAAATAACTTTCAAGCATTTATGGCAATTATTATTGAATAATAATTCCTTTTTTATGTTAAGTTTTAAGCGAATTCAAAATTCTAGAAGTTCACTGCAAAATATATTATGTGAATTCATGTAAAACTGATTTCAGACTTTACAGTCCAAATTAATCTCGTAACAGGGGAAACGGAGTGATTTTTTAACAACAAAAAATCTGTACGCTGAGCTGTCACATTCTCATCGCGCGTGGCTCGCAAGTTTGAGCTTGCTTAGTGCGCGCGTCTGTCGGATTTCGTGGTTCGCACTGGATAATGTGTTACCTCGCGCTTCTCGGTCGTTAAATAAAACGAAAATGACAAGTCCTATCCAAGAATCATTTGAAAACAATTTTGTAGGACTCTTTGAAAGCTTCAATTTTTTTCTGAAACTTTGTTCTGTATCTTTCTTCATTTGGTTAGAAATTTGAATTTGTTATTTTTTTCATAATATTTTCGATAAATTAGACCATTGATTATATTTTCGATAAATAAGACCATTATGAGAAGTCCTATCAAAAGAGATACATTTTCAAACAAAACATTAATTTTTAGAAAAATATTTGCATTTAAAACCAAATAGTTGAAGTTTTAAGAAAAAAAGACGTATTTAAAGAAAAAAAGTTGAATGTTTTACCAAGCTCTTGAATTTTCAAGCAAAAATATGACTTTTCTACCAACAGATAAATTTCCAACCTAAAAGGATCAATTCTCTATTCAACAAACCAGCTGAATTTTCTACGTACAAAAAATTACTTTTTAACCAATCAGTCTATTTTTCATAGTATAGTCGAATTTTCATAAAAATAATTATATTTTCCACCAAACAGTAGTATTTTCAAACAAAAGAGATGAATTCTGAACCATGAATATATTAGTAGAACTTTCAAATAAAAATAATTTACTTTGGCGACAATTTTTGTTGATTTGAAAAACAAACAATACGTGTCTCATGTTATGCCTTGTAAAACAATTGATTCGAACCCCAAACAATCCCGTTGTATTACCAGGACCATACTGGCCGGTTTCATCAATGAAATTGGTCTTTTTACATTCTCATCAGAGAAGGTATTAGATTCTAGTTTTTATCAAATGTCCACGTTTTGAGACCCCCTGAATCCGAAAAACTGGTTTTTACGAATATTATTGGTCTGCTTGTATGTCTGCCAGTCTGTCCGTTCGTTCGTGTATGGTTTTTTTGTTAGCACGATAACTTTCGAAACAATGGACAGATTAGATTGTCCTTTCTTAAACTCTTTAGTATCTTAAAATAAAGGTAAAGTTCCTTACCCAGTCATTTTGGATAAAAATTCAAAAAGTGAGCAGATTCTCATTATTTGTGAGACCACATTTCTTCAAGATTAAAAATTTTCTGTACGGATGTTTATAAAATTCAAAAAGAAAAACAATTTATGCTAATGACTTTTTTTAATAAAACCAACATTTACCGTAGTTGTAGCATTTAAAAATTCCAGAATAAAAGAAGAAAATGAACATTTGAAGCCAAATAACGCACGATATAAAAAAATCAAGAGAAGAAAAATTTTGCTTTTTTAATGCCTTACAAGATTATCATAACAGCTTTTTAATATTTTAAAAAATAAAAAATTAAAATTTTGACAGCATAAAAAATGGAGAATAAAAAATTACATTTTGCGGTTAAACTGTGAAAAATAGGTGAAAAGGTATTTTAGCGAAAATCGTGCATTTTAAAGCATCTACAAATTTCTTATAAATCACTTTTTGATAGGATGTGTAGTTTCTGTTTTCATTGTGAAAAACATCCTTAGCCGTCCAAAAAAAATCTGCCCGCTGTGTGGGAATATTCTCATCACAACTTTTGTTTTTGAATTCCTTTTTCGTCTCGTGTAAGAGTTTTCAAAAAACTGACTTTTTTATGTTTTTAATGCTATTTTCACGATTAAAACAAGAAACAGGACTATCAAAACATTATAAATGATAAATTAATTCATTTTTACATTCTCGTCAGAGAAGGTATTACAGTTGTGTAAAATTGGACCCCCCCCCCCCCCCCCCCCCCCCCCCCGTTTTCATCAAATGTCTAAGTTTTGAGACTCCTTGAATCCGAAAAACAGGGTTTGAAAAATTTTCCTATCGGCCGGTCTGTCTGTCAGTCTGTCGGTTCTTTCGTTTATTTTTTTTGGTTAACAAGATGACTTTCAAAAGAATTGACAGTTAAAATCAAACAGTGAGCATATTTTGAATATTTTTGAAAACACTTTTTTTAAGCTTCAAAAATTTTCTGTACGGATTTTGAGATCGGTCAAAAACACGAACCATTTATGCTCATAACTTTTTTTGACGAAACTAAAATTTACCAGAGCTATAGCATTGACAAAATTTAAAAAAACACATTCAATTACTTTATAGTATCTTAAAGCCAGGAATGTGAAGATAAAATATTATGTACTCCCATCTAACACAACGCTCCTGAAGGTTGTTGACAGGCGGTGAGAAGTTTTTACGCAGTGCTGGGGGATGTTAGAGGTGAGAAAAGAGTGCCTGCGCGGGATGTGAGGGGTGAAATAGGGCAAATAAACCTTGCTTTTAGGGCGGTAAGCGACAGCAGCCTTAAGAGACATCTGTTGGCTGCAGTGCGTACTTGGGTGTAATGATAGGTTACAGTTACCGATGGAAGAGTGGGAGGTGGGCAGCGAGAGTACTGGCAGTGCTGGTAGTGAATTAGACGGAGAGCAAATTTCCAGAAGGACACGGCGGCCAGCTGTAAGTGGCTCGGTGTCGAGTAGCGCGTCAGGGAGGGGAAGAATTGGAGCGAAGGAAGCGATAAGGCAAGGAAGAGAGCGTGCAGTGCAAGCGCGGGGGAGGATCTCTTGGAGACGAAAAGAGAAAGCAAAGAGAGTCCGGAGAAAAGCGTGCTAGAGAGTCCCTTTAAAAAAGGTGTGTTAAAGGTGCTGAACCGGAACGTAGCAGGGGCAATGAAGAAAAATGAGGATTTCTGGAGGTATATTCAGGAATTTGATGTAATTAGACTGGTAGAGACGTAGGTAGAGAGAAAGGAATGGGATAGAGTAGAGCGAAAGTTGCGAAGGGGGTATAGGTGGAGGTTACAGGTGGCCGTCAAACTAAAGAGGAAAGGAAGAGCTGGAAGCGGAATTATAACATGGGTTAAGGATGGATTAGAGGAAGGAGTTCATGGAGAGGGAGAGAAGGAGGGCGTGCAAATGAGGGCTGTAAAGATAGGAGGAGTAATGTATAAGTTTGTGATTGTGTGCAATAAGGATGGGATGGAAAGGTTTAAAGGAAGGATGGAAAACTTACTAGGAGAGAGAGATGAGGGTATGGTGGTTCTGGGGGTGGGGGAGATTTTAATGCAAGAATTGAGGGGGGTGTACAGGGAAGGGGAGAGATTCGAAAGAAAATCGAAGGATAAGATAATAAATAGAGAACAGGAGATTCTTAGAGACTAGGTCGAGGACAGAGATGGGCGGTGGCGAATAATATGTGACACGTATGTGAGTGAGATGGGTGTATCGGTAATAGACGATGTGATTATGAATATGCAAGGGTGGGAGAAGATAGAGAAATTCGCAA
Organism: Belonocnema kinseyi; assembly: GCF_010883055.1. Classification (NCBI taxonomy): domain Eukaryota; kingdom Metazoa; phylum Arthropoda; class Insecta; order Hymenoptera; family Cynipidae; genus Belonocnema; species Belonocnema kinseyi. The sequence goes on along the minus strand of NC_046662.1, from coordinate 117,300,957 downwards.
TGGAAGGGAGGGTGGAATCAGATCATCAGCCGCTGAGTTTGTGGATACAGGTGGAGGCTGGCGAAAGGCAGGGTGTTGAAGAAAGGTCGTTAGAAGAGAGGGTGTCATTGACAAGAGCGGCGATATAGAAGTATCAGGAGCAGTTGGCTAACGTAAGCTTTGAGGGGAAGTCGCTGGACGAGATATGGGAGGATCTAAAAGAGAAAGTGAAAGGTTGTGTACAAATGATGGCATTTAGGAAGAAGAAGAAAGGAATGGTGAAGCCGTGGTGGGATAGGGAACGTAAAATGATGAAGAGAAAGGTGATAAACAAGTAAAGGAAGTGGAGGAAACGAAGGGTGGAGATAAGTGAGAAGATAGGGAGCGTCGATTGGAGGATATTTTTTAAGAATACATTTCAGAGGTCAGATACACGAAAGAGGGATGAGGGGATTAGAAGAACGACAAGCTAAATGACGAATAGATAGAGAAGCAGATAAGGAAGTTGAAAAAAACTAAGGGAGCAGGGCTGGACGGAGTAGAGAACGAAAAGTGGCTGTTTGGCACACAAGAGGTAAGGCAAAGTGTGAAGGGGGAAGTGAAAAAAGTATGGAGGGGGAGGGATTCCTAAGAGGGTGGAGGGATGGTTTGATCGTACCACTGTATACGAAAAGGGATAGGGAGAGGCAGAAAAATTATAGAGGCATCACGATAATGAATACTGCGTACAAAACATACGCGATGGTGTTGTTAGGTAGGCTGCGCAAGGATGTTGAAAGAAAAAGAATATTGCCGGAGGCGTAGGCGGGCTTTAGGGAGGGAAGGAGTACTATTGACAATATTTACGTCTTGCAGCACGTGGTGGATAGAGAACTAACCAAAAAGGGTGCCAAAGTGTACACTTTTTGTACATCTAAAGAGCGCGTTCCCTTCGGTAGATAAGGGGAGGTTGTGGGAGGAAATGAAAGAAAGTGAAAGGGGAGTGAAGAGGGGCCTGATCGAGATGGTAAGGGAGGTATACGAAGAGACGAAAGATAGGGTGAGAAGAGGGGAGGGAATCTCTGAGGGATTATGGTTAGATAGGAGCTTGAGGCAAGGGTGCCCGCTTAGCCTAAAGCTTTTTGAAATTTTGAATGCAGATATGGAAAGTAAGTTAGCAACCGAAGTGGTAGGAGGAGTCAGGATATGGTCACTCGCATATGCAGATGACATAGTTCTGCTAGCGAAGAGGGAAGAGGCTTTAAAGGAGATGATGAAAAGGTTGAGAAGATACTTGGACAAAAATAGGTTGGAGTTAAATGCGGACAAGTCGAAGGTTATGGTGTTCAGCAACGGAGGCTGGAGAGATAAGGGAGGGAAGTCGAAGTGGAAGGGAAAAGCGGTGCAGGGGGTGAAAAAGTTTGTGTACCTGGGATTTTTCTTTCGAAGGAATGGGGGAGTGGATGGCCATATAAAAGAGAGCATGAGAAAGGCAAATGTGGTGATGAGGCAGGTGTGGGATCTAGGGAAGGGGTTGTTCGCAGATGATTTTGTAAGAAGAATGGAATTGTTTGATTTGCTAGTGATGAGTGTCTCATTTTACAGAGTAGAGGTGTGGGAGTGGAAGATAAATAAGGAGGTAAATAGGATACAGGAGAGGTATGTAAAGTGGACAGTGGAGTTGGCAAGGAATACACCGAACTATATTGTCAGGAGGGAGACAGGAAGAACGAGCTAAAGGATTATAATAGGGAGTCGAGCGTGTCAATATGAGGAGAAATGTTTGGAAGAGGGGGGAAGTAAGTTGGTCAGGGAATGTTGGCAAGGAAGTCATGAACTTATAGCGAAAATGGGAAGCGGTTGCATGGGGAATTATAATAAGTTCTGGCTTTCTAGAGAGAAGAGAATGTGTGAATTGTGCAGATGTAAGAAAACTGTAAATATTGTAAATAGTAGGTAAATATTAGGCGTTAGCCGTAGAGACAGAGACTGGCAATGCGAGGCATAACGAGGAAAGAGAGACAGGCCGAAAATAAACGTTTATTGATCTATTAATTTATGATACCGATGTTTAGAAAAAAATAAAAATTGCAATTACTAATTCATATTCTCTTTTATGGACTACATATTGAATTATACTATTCTAAAAAATGAAGACAATAAATAAAAAATTGTGCTTATTGTAATAACATTTTATATTTAAAAAAACATTAAAACCAATTTTTAGTTAAATAATTAATCTTAAACTGTAATATGAAATTATATAATTTTAAAGGAATACTTAAAACTCTATACTTTTAGAGTATTGGCAGCTGAAAATTAATTAATTTTACAACTTAATAGTTTAACTACTTTGTTAAAAATTCTTTTTTCCATTTCTGGTTGAAAACTGATCTTTTCATGTATAACGTTCTTTTGAGTAATTTGAAAATAATTTATATATTCTGTAGAAATTCCAAAATTAAATTTCACAGAGAAAATTTGCTAAAAAATTCCATGAATTTTTTACAGATTTTAACATTTAAGTTTTGAACCAAATTCAGCAGTTGAATTGTCAAGAAACAAATTTTCTACGAAATTAACTGTTGCATTTTCAATTATACAACGGAAAGTTTCATAATTCTAGCTAGCCAGGGTCAAAACATAAACTAAAATCTGCGATTCCTTATTCTAATTTTAATCTTTTGATAGCAAGTGACATATCGTTTGAACCGCAAAAAAGTGGATCTCAAAAATAATATTGTTAAATTGCTGATTACAAAATTAGAAAATTTTAATGTATAGTATCTTATTCCTCATTAGGACAAAGGGGCCCACATATAATTCTTTTAATTTTTATAATTTCACAAGAAAATTGTTACCTTGTATAATAAGGTATTATAATAAGGTATAATAAGTGAATATGAATTGAGAATTACATTTTCTGTTACATTAGTTCAAAATTTATAACTTCACTTTAATAAAAATTATTAATAAAGTTAGTTAGTAAAGGCTTCAAATTTTATACCCACTGAACGATACAGAAAACAAATTAAAGAATACTAAGCATTACAAAACTAAAAATACTAATGAATTTCGTATTGACAAAAAGACGAATAAAAATTTTAGAGTAAGGCACCTTCGTCCTGAAATTCATACCGAAATTTCTTTACACGTAGCCATATCATTAAAAATCGTGCACTTTCAAAATTAAAACGCTTCAAGTAACAAGTTTTTAATTACGTATTGAAAAAAAAATTAACATCATTTAAACTGAAGCTTGAACTGAGAAATGTGGTATTTTAGATAAAGAAATATGTAAATCTAAGCATCGACTGATTCATGTTCATATTCCCGTGTGGAAAAAGCCCCGTTTAGCCCTCTCAGGATGATGGCCCCCGGCAGGGCCCCTCCTGGGTGATACACGCGTGAAAAATCTACGAGGGCTTCCGCAGGGGTCCTAACTCGGTTGTCCTCACGGATCAACGATTAAAATTTTGAAGTCCAAAACATGAATATTTTATATCCTAAAACATTGACATAAATATACGTTTAAAAATATGGTTCATGCATGGTTTTTAAATAGTATAGAAACCTAAAAACCAAACCAGTTTTAGCGCTATGCGGCGCTCAGCGCTCAAGATCAGTGAATAAAACGAATTACAACAGATTTTGTGACAAAAGCGATGTCAACATAGAAATCACGGTTCAGATCGTGGTCTGTCATATTTTCGCCTACACAGTTGACTCATATAGCGCGCTTCTCAAAACGACCAAACGCTAAGCGCCTAAGATTTTAACTTAACTAATTAATCACTTCTTTAAAGGCAGAAATGGTACCCAAAGTAACATTAGTAACTAGTGCGCACATACCGATAATAACATTCTACCCTTTGCAAGAGTGTTGAACGCTAAGCGCTCAAGATCAGCGAATAAAACTAATCCTAGTAACTTTAGCGATGAGTTATATTGCGTGCTTGTCGAAATGATCAAACGCTAAGCGCCCAAGATTTGAATTTGACTAAGTAATTACTTTTTTAAAGACAGAAATGGTATCCAAAGTAACATTAGTAACTAGTGTGCACATCCTGCGCACCATTTCTGCCTTTAAAAAAGTGATGAATTAGTCAAGTTAAAATATTGGGAGCTTAGCATTTGATCGTTTTGAGAAGCGCGCTATATGAGTCAACAGTGTAGGCGAAAATATGACAGACCACGATCTGAACCGTGATTTCTATGTTGACATTGCTTTTGTAACTAAATCAATTGTAATTCGTTCTATTCACTGATCATGAGCGCTTAGCGTTCGGCACTCCTGAGAACAGTACAATGTAATTATCGGAATGTACGCACTAGTTACTAATGGTACTTTGGGTACCATTTCTGCCTTTAAAAAAGTGATGAATTAGCCAAGTTAAAATCTTGGGCGCTTAGCATTTGATCGTTTTGAGAAGCGTGCTATATGAGTCAACGGTGTAGGCGAAAATATGACAGATCACGATCTGAACCGTGATTTCTATGTTGACATCGATTTTGTAACAAAATCTGTTGTAATTCGTATTATTCACTGATCTTGAGCACTTAGCGCCCTATAGTGCTAAAACTGTCCATTTTTTTGGATTTTTTAAACGGATATTTCATCCGGCACTTATAACCTTAAAAATTACAAAATTTCAGCTAAATCCACTGAAAGCCATTTTCCCATACATTTAGTGCGGGGTCCTTTCTGAGTTGCCTCGTAATCTGAAAACAAAAATTTCGGACAAAAATGAAAAAGAAGGAAAAAAAATGAGAAGGCAGCCAACCACATCCCCTTCCTTCTCTTTTTCTTTCTTTCGTCTTTTTTATTTTTATCATCATCCAATTACAATAAAATAACATTAAAAATGAAAATTAAAAATAATTCAAATTTCATTACCAACGTTTCGGTACTCGTACAGTACCCTTATCAAGGCAAGACAATTTTAAATGGTAGAAATTGACAGCACCCACGAACAGGTGCTCTCTCTTTGATACCTGAGAATCGAATGAGGGTCAGTAGGCCAATCTGTTGTAAACACAATATAAATATCTGTCACAATTACATAAGAAATAGAAAAAGTAAAAGAAAACAGAATTCATAAAACAGCCTAAAAATTTCAGCAATCAAAAACTTATTTGACAGAGCTCTAGGTTTGTCCCATTTTTCATTTCACACAAGAAATTTAAATACTGTTAGGAATATCCTTTTTCTGAATCATTATCCACAAAAGTTAATTGAGAAATACATTGCAATTAGAGTTCAACAAATTAAAAACAAACAGAGTAATAATTTGCTTGCTGATAATCAGAAAGAGTTAAAGGAATATAGTTCGTTTAATACCTTTGTTCTTCCATTTTTTGGTCAAATTTCTAAAACTATTGAACATAAGTATCTTAAAAAAATTTTTAATTCATACTATTTTCCGTATACCATTTAAAAAGAATTCAGTGATAAATTTTTCCAAAGATCCTTTGGATAATATTGAGAAGGGTGGTGTTGTTTATAAGATCACTTGCAGGATCTGTAAGACGAACTACGTGGGACAGACTGGTAGAATTCTTAACACTCGGATAGAGGAGCACAAAAGTGATGTTCGTTTGGTACGCTGTTACAAGAGTGTTCTTGTCAGACATACAAAGGCATTTGTTGATGTTGACCATGAGTTTGGCTGGGCTAATGTTCAAATTTTGCATGGTGAAAGTAATAGAGAAAGAGGGAATTTATGGAAATGCTTTATATTAAAAAACAAAAAAGTTATCTATTAATTTAAAATCCGATTTGGATAAGTTGAACAAAAGGTATTCTCAGGTGTCAAAGAGAGAGCACCTGTTCGTGGGTGCTGTTAATTTCTACCATTTAAATTTGTCTTGCATTGATAAGGGTACTGTACGAGTACCGAAACGTTGGTAATGAAATTTGAATTATTTTGAATTTGCATTTTTAATGTTATTTGATTGTAATTGGATGATAATAAAAATAAAAAGGACGAAAGAAAGAAAAAGAGAAGGAAGGGGATGTGGTTGGCTGCCTTCTCATTTATCTTTCCTCTTTTTCATTTTTGTCCGAAATTTTTTTTTTCAGATTACAATAGAATTTTTTTTGTTTATTATTTCTGGTCCAAATTTGGTCGTTGGATTCTTGTTTTTGATAGGAGTTTGCATCAATTTGATTATTGGACGTTAAATAGGATTTTTAATTTGTATTTGAATCTAATTTAAATTTCTTACATTTTGATTTAGCTGACTTGGACTGGAGGTGTTCAGAAAGGTTAAATTATGTTGTGATATCAATCGAAAATTAAGAAGCAGTATTCTTCAAAAAAAGTTTTTGATTGAATGTAGAAGAAATGATGTTTTACATAAAAAATTTTGTTCCTGGACAAGAAATTTCTAGATTTTTCTTTTCAAAGTAATTTCTGTAATAGAAAATTTGAACACACTCTAAACCATTTTAAATTCTCACTAATAAATTTATTTATCAAAGATATTTCAAATCATGTTAATTTTTTAGTCAGAAATTTCCAGAATTCGAAGTGAATTAGAAGTTTTTTTACAACCAGATAAAATTATTGATCTTTTAAAGCATCAGATTTTCCTCAATCAAAGATTTTTAAGCAGTGATCTGAAAAATGCATGGTGGTACGTTAAACATTTCTGAACACATTGCGTGCAAATGGCGATATTTAATATCAGTTCTTCTTATGGGAACTCAAGTGCCAGAAACCAGCGAGTTGCCATTCATTCAAAGGATCGTCCTCGTTTTTCGTCAGCCCGACCTATGCAACTTGTGCCTCCGAGCCTCACTCTGGATTTCGAACCCTTTCCCTGTTGTAAGGAAAACCAAGGACGATCCCCTGAAAAAACGACATCACCCTGGGCTTTCGCAATTGCTTTCCTATATAAAAAAACTCAATTCAAATATCGAAATTTGTACGAAGACAACAAGAAGCACATACTTCCTTTAAATTGTAAATTATTAAAGATAGTTCAACTAAATACTTCTAATTTAAATCACTTCATTATCTTCATTAAAACTGAAGATAGTTCAGTCACATATTTATTCACAAAAAACGAAAACTTATTCATATTTTGAAATTTTTCCGACGGCAATCTGTTCAGAAATGTTGAAAGTACCAACACAAATTCTTTCATATTTTTTTTATTATTTTTTAAATAAAAAACTATGCTTCCAAATTCACTGTTTTTAAAAGATATCAAATTTTCTTACTTTTCATCAGATTTTCAGATCTGTAAGCTACCAACAATTTTCCGTAATATTACTTTTCGGCTAATTTACATACAACATTTGCACCTTTAAAATGATATCCCTTTCATTAACCTACCATTTTGTCTTCACTTACTTTTTCAACGTCAAAGCCAGAGGACTCGAATTTTCTCACCGATAGTAGGTATAAATATGTAGGTTCGTAACCCCGTAGCGTTAGACATTTTATTCGTAATATAATATTTAAAAATATATGTATTCACTCTAAACAGGACTATTAATATTTAAAGTCAAAATGCTTACAATCAATATTTATTTTTTAAATACCTTTTTTATTATATCGTTAGAGTAAAGCAATGCGGTACTAGTTAGCACTGACGCAGTGCTGCGCCTATTGTGAATTTTCTATTCGGATGTAGTTCTGCGCCTAATACTGATAGCCCAGTACAAAATAGATTTATCATGCCATTAATGTGCCAGCACAGGTCGTAGCTATGGAAAAAAAACAAGAAGGGCTTCATTATGGAAACCATAAGGGCTCCATGAGGGAAGCCCATGTTGGATCTCTATGAATTAACATGCCGTTGCCATGAGAGGCCTCTCCTGCATTACCCTCATGGATTCCATCAGGCTTGAGGACAATTCATGCGGGTTCCTGAAGGGGCCCCGTTAACTTTTCCACACGAGTTGTTCATTTTTTTTAATCAATAATTTCCTAATCAAATCATATCAAATTCAAGAACTGATAATTAAAGCACAATTTCACTTTGAATAAATGTAAAATTTTAGATACGTTCTACCAGCGTGACCTATCGATGGTCTGGATTGGTTTTCGGATAACTTTCGATTCGATTTGGAAAGCTTAAACGTTCATCCGCAAATCGCGAGGTGCATAGAGAGATTGATGCCTCTTTAGAATACCAGATTTACTATCTCATCTGGAAAAAATCGTGTGAAAACTAACAAGGTCACCTTTCAGAGAGGTACTTTTGCGGAAAACCTGCAGATCGAAAGCACAAGGTCACTCATGTATTTTATATAAACAATCTTAAGATCAATGCTAAAAACAAAGAGCAACTACATCTAGCTCTAGGGATTGTCGAACGATATACTAAGGAAATTGGAATGGAATTTGGGTTTGACAAATGCGCCAAGGTTTATTTGAAGCGCGAAAAACTTAATGGCACCTCTGAAGACCCTCAGTTCATCGATAGAAGCGCTATACGACACCTTTGCGCTGGAAAGACTTATACATACCTGGGCGTGCTACAGAGCCGCATTGAGGATGTGACATCTATAAAAGATAATCTCCGACGCAGATATTGAATCTTGAGTGTCTTCACAACAGGATTATTCTGGGTACAGCACATAGAGTCGCGAATGGAAGAGAACCTCTTCTTAAAATGGGCAGGAAGCACGAATAAGACGCCAAAGGGGCGTTTCCGTACAAAGCAGCACGGGAGGCTACTGAAACACTCGGAATGAACTTCAGTATTAGGAGTGAACAAAATGCATGAAATCTTATCTATCTCGAGTATTCACTCCTCAAAGCCCGGATTAAGAAAGCCTAAGAGAAAAACTTTCGTAAACAGCTGCTCAATAAGAGGATGCACGGTATCTTCCACAGAAATGGGAAGGATCAGTCAATGTCATGTGAGCTAACTTTTGCTTTCTTTAAATCACCCGGATTGAAGTCTGGTACGAAGGGTTTCATTTTGGCATGCCAAGACGGTGTTATTTTTACCTTAACATACCGTCGCCATATTTTGAGCCAAGACATTCCCGATGATAGCTGCAGGGCATGCCATGCACACCCTGAGCATTTAGCTCAGATACTATCTAGTTGTTCAACTCATGCGGGAACGACTTACATACAAAGGCACCATGCGGCAATAAAAGTGCTTTATTACCATCTTTGTCACTCTTAGAAATTAACCTTAATATCGCTCCTCTAAATTCTCCTACGGAAATCGAGTCAGTTGTCGAGAATGAGAAGTGCCGCATATACTGGAACTTCATATAGAAAATGACCATTTATATTAGGGAGCGTGGAATTTGCCCATTCATACAATTCTTTCGGTGTTCGAATTGGAATATTAATTCGTTGAAGGCTTGTTCTAGCCGCTAATCTGTATACTTGATAAGTTTTCATTTTTTTGCGCTTGTAAACTGTATTATAAATCGGATCTTGAGACTCGCTATAGCCCGCACGATAGTAGACTAGCCGCTATCGACTTGAGACGTCAATAATTTCTTAAATATCAATTCTATTGAGCTAAATTTTTCCAGAAAACTTCTTTGTACTGTTGTCAACAACTTTCGTGCTGAAATTCTTTTGTTGCTCAAAGTTCGCTCGATAAACGAAACACTGGAAGTTAGAGAAGTCCGATAAGCGCCGGGCGTCAGAAAAAAATTAACAACAATTTTTTTAAAATAAATTTTTGAATTAATTTTACTCAATCAGTCGAAGGACATTTCAAGCTACATTCCCTAAAAGATTGATTGAACAATCTTTAAAACTGACTGACTGAGCACGAGTTGATATGAGAGGCGAATCAAAATTAATTTTTACAAAAATGCCAGTTTTTTGGCTTTTATTAGAAAACTAAAGAAGCTACAACTTTTTGGCTGCGGGAAAAAAGATGCGCAATGAATTTCTGCATCTATATATAGTCTTTAAAAATAAAAATTCGAAAATGTTTAAGAAAACTTCCAGGGGCCTTTTCACTCCTAGCGAAATAATTTTATGTGCCCTTCTTCGATCTGGCAGTTCAATTATTAAATAAATATATTTTTTACGTAATTTTTTTGTTCAATGTGAAATGTTATGGTGCATAATGACCGTTTACACTTCTCATGCTAACAACCATTTATACGTGATATTATAACGTACCTCTTGCTTTTCAATGCTAACAAATGTTGTTCACTAACTTTTCGTGATGAAGCGTTTTTTTATGACTGGATGAGGGGTCAAAGTGAAGGGATTGAAACATTTATCCGTTCGGATATTTGTTTCTTCAAACTTTTTCGATTTTTTCGTCATTTTTAGTCTGAGACTATAGTTAAACGAATTGCTACCGTGTTTGCTGATGAAGCAACCAAGAATGTTGAAAAATGATGTTCACTGTCCCAGATTTTTCTCTAACTGACGATACTTGAAAACAAGTTTCTTGTCGCGGAAAAAAAATCCCCGGAAAATCCAGGTTCAACTGGGAACCCCCGTTCTATATGAAGGCGTTCTTAGCTGTGCTCTGCGCCAAACGCAATACTCTGTCTCCATGCTCTGTGCAGAAACTAATTTTTTGTCATTGAACAAATGATGAATTTACTTTTTTTTAAATGTTTTATTTGTAGAATTTAACAAGGAATCCGATGACATATGTTTCAATCTTCTATCGACTAGGGACGTGTATAAAAATTGACTTTAAACATTAAAATGGTTGAAATCCGTTATTATTTAACAATATAAAATTATGCACATGAATTTTCTGAAAAGTTGACTAAATTTTGCGCAGGATGAAAAAATTTTTTATTCTTATGACAAATGAGAGCAGAGATATCAGGATCCAAAGACAAGAAAATCAGCTGACTATGTTATTACTTGTTTAACAATATTTTTGAAAATGTAGAAAAAATTAAAAAATCCTGACATACGTGTCAATTTATTTGATGTATGGAACCCATAAAAAAGTTTGCAAAGTCATAAAAAAAATGCCGTGCATTTAGGTGTACGATGTGAAAAAGAATGACGCATATATATTAACTATAATTAATAAAACTATGACTAATAAATTAACTACAGTTCTCGCGGGACAACCTATACACACAC
>NC_046662.1:117281001-117289845 GCF_010883055.1 Belonocnema kinseyi | reverse complement strand
CATAAGGAAAACCGCAGGATTTCGCCGGCAGCGGGTGCTAATCTGGAAAATAGCACCCGCAACCAGCGAAATCGCGGTAAAATTTAAGCCACAACCACATCTCACGACCGTGAGACAGGTGGTTACGGTCTGTAAAGGAATCAATACCACGAACCAGAAAAAGCCTCGTGCACTCTAAGAACACGGGCTGACCCAAGGACTACCGCCTTCTGAATTTTTCCCGCAAGCGTTTTAACATATTGTTGACACACAGGGATGCTTTTTAGGCCATTAGCAAGTGAAAGCTTGGCACCTCCAACAGCGCCGATGATAAGGACAATCAGTTTAACAGAATATTCCGGGTACAATCGTTGGAACTCCCTTATAAGGTCTCGATACCTCTCTTTCTTTTCATTCTCCTTGGCTATGATGTTTTTGTCAGCTGGTGCCGAAAATTCGATAACGAACATGGTTCTCTTCTCGAAGTCAAGAAGAACCATGTCAGGCTTCGAGTGAGCAACAGAAACAATTGTCGAGAATATAAAGTTCCAGCATATGCGGCACTTCCCATTCTCAACAATCGACTCGATTTCCCCAGGAGCATTTAGAGGAGCGATATTAAGGTTAATGCCGTAAGAGTGACAGAGATGGTAATAAAGCACTCTTAGTACCGCATTGTGCCTTTGAATGTAGGTCGTTCCCGCGTGAGTTGGACAACTAGATAGTATGTGAGTTAATGATCGGGCTGTGCATGGCACGTCCTTCAGCTGTCATCAGGAATGTGTTGGCTCAAAATGTGGCGACGGTGTGTTAAGGTGGAAATGACACCGTCTTGGCATGCAAAAATAAAACCCTTCGGTCCAGACTTCAATCCGGGCGATTTAAGGAAAGCAAACGTTAGCTCACAAGACATTGACTGATCCTTCACATTTCTGTGGAAGATACCGTGCATCCTCTTTTCGAGGACCTGTTCACAAAAGTTTTTCTCTTGTGCTTTCTTAATCCGGGATTTCAGAAGTGAGTATTCGAGATAGATAAGATTTGATGCATTTTGCTCACCTCTAATACTGAAGTCAAGTTCGAGTGTTTCAGCAGCCTCCTCCGCTGCTTTGTACAGAAATGCTCCTTTGACCACTTCTTCGTGATTCCTGACCATTTTAAGAAGAGGGTCTCTTCCATTTGCAACTCTATGTGCTGTACCCAGAATAATCCTGTTGTGCAGACATTCAAGACTCAATATTCCGCAACCACACTGACGGCGTGAGATGTACAGTCGCGGAACGGAAGACTTAAGATGCATGCTTTTGTTCATGTGCATAACCTTTCTTGTCCCGATATCAAGGGATCTGAGCTCGTTCTTCGTCCAAGGAACTACTCCAGATGAATAGAGTAGTGTCGGGACGGCAAGCATGTTCGTTGAAGATACTTTGTTCCTCGCCGACAGTTCGGAAGACCAAATCTGTCGGATGAGACGTTTGTATCTGCTTCGGAGAGTATCCTTTATAGATGTCACATCCTAAATGCAGCTCTGTGGCACACCCAGGTATGTATATGTATCTCCAGCGCAAAGGTGTCGTATAGCGCTTCTATCAACGAGCTCAGGATCTTCAGGGATGCCATTAAGTTTTCCTCGCTTCAAATAAACCTTGGCGCATTTGCCTAACCCAAATTCCATTCCATTCCTTTCTTTGAGCCTCATTGTTCACACATTTCTTGCCACACAGGTTCAATTGCCCGAACAATCCTATCATTTAGGATAGCTGTTAATATCTTATAAAGTGTGTTCAGACAAGTTATTGGCCTGTAATTCTTAGAGTCAGCTAAGTTGCCTATTTTCGGCAGGAGTATTGTGCGCCCTTCCACTAACCACTCCGGAATCGGCTCTTCCGACTTCAAATATGAGGTGAACATACGGGTCAAATGCTGATGGGTTGAAGAAAACTTCTTCCACCAGAAGGTTTTGATACAATCTGGTCCCGGTGCGGAATAGTTCTTCATCCCTCTTAATACTTTTTTCACCTCCTCGGTAGTGATGGGTGGGCATTCTTTGTCAGGTGTTATAAGGGCATCACATAGCTCCTTGAAGCTATTTATATTTTCGGAGTCTTCGTCCAGTCTATGCTGCACTTCGTAGACTTCTCTCTAAAATACTTCGACCTCCTCTGGTTTGGGCGGGTGTTCGGCAGTACCTGGAGTGTCTTGGAAGAGTCGAGATGGGTCAGAAAGAAACTGTTGGTTTTCTCTGACCAACCTCTCCCTCCGCTCTAGACTTCTCTTAGCGTCAGATAGTATCCGTATTCTTCCAGCAATATGCTGCCTGATGGTCAGCAGCTTTGACTTGTTAAGTGTGTGAAATCGGATCCGGAGTTCGCGCGCGAACTTTCGAACCTTGACGGTATAATTCCTGTCAGATGTGATGTAGTCAATCACACACTGAATAAGGGACGCGTACTGTCTTGCCCAGCCTATCTTTATGGCAAGTTGATGCATTCGTCTTTTGGTCTTATGATCAACCGTTGATTTTGTTTTACGGTTCGCATCGGCCAAAGCTCTCGCTGCATTATACACACAATAATTGATAGCCCAGAGGTCGGATTCTCCGGAAAAATGTCCACGAAGCTCGTCATCCATTTCAGCCAGATCTTGAGGCTTGAGAGAAACCTTGTTGTTGATGTTTCCCCGGGTCGTAATGCATCGCTCTTCCTCTATTGGATGCCTGCCCGCGGTTGGTCTTATTGTCGCCTCTCTTTCTCTGTTGCCGGCTGGTCCTAGCTGCGATAGAGTAGGCGTTCCGCTTACATAGCCCGTTTTCGGAGTAGTACAGCATGGTTTCGCATATGTTAGTGCGAAAATTGCGATAGCTCCGGGTGTTTCTCGCACCACAGAGCATGCAGCCGTGCCATGTAACCCCGTTCAGGGACCACACTAGCATCGCAGAACTCTAGCAAGTCGTGATTCAGCCGCTCCGTCCACCCAAAGGTCGCGAGATCCCGCCGATCCATCGCATTGAATCTATTTTCATTGGCTCCCCTAGCTCTAGATTGGTCGGCATTGTTGGTCGACCCATTGGCGGGAGCCCTGCGCGTTCTGTTGTTTTGAACCGCACTTACTACAACTATGTTTGGTGTCGTCATTGTTGTTCCCACGAGAAGCTAGGGAAAGGGGTTCGTCCATCCTTGTAGAGCCCAGCATGCAAGAATAAGTCTGCGTACTCTGAGAGGTCGCCCGGTATCCCAGAATCACCGTTCTAGACACCTCACCCAGGTGCTATTCAGCTTTCGGCAGGGTTTCACACCTCCGCTTGGGGGTTAATTCCTTCGGGACCACCCCTGGACAATTGTCCGCGACTGCCTATTTATTTTTGTAACCATATTCAGCAGAAACCCTTGGTACAGGGACCCTCTATCCGCAACCCGAGGACGCGTTCGGTGGCTTTGTCATAGGCCCAGGATATACACAGGATGTCCTACGAGAACTGTTGTTAATTTGGGGGCGAGTGGGGTTTGTGCACAAAAAAATAAGAAAAAGAGTCCCCCAATATTTTATCGTCAGATGCCTATTTTGTTAAAATTTAATAATCTGGTATTGTAATTTAAAAATGTTCTATTACACAGCCACACAAAAAAAGTGTGCGGATCTGGTAACAAGACACACGTATTCCTATGGATTTTGGGGCGCTGAATTCAAATTCGGTATCAACAATCACCCATCACGTCATGGTTGAGCCATAACCTCAAAAAATGATGAAAAATCATGCACTGAGGCAAATAAATTTCAAAATAATGCCAGTGATGCAAATTTTCATTTCAAAAACATGTCGACAACTGTGAAGGATCAACCCTTGCCTGATATCAACCTATTTAACATAACTTCACCCAACAGAACCTGACCTCACCTAACCTGAATTAACAGAAATTTATGGAACTACACGTAAAGCTCTGGAAGCATATTTTCCCTGTAGCAAATGTGTGCTACATCAAATGGGTCAACCCGAGCCTAACCTAGACATAAATCTAACCTAGCCTAACCTAACCTAACCTCACGAAACACAATTAAACTGATTATGTTGTCCCGTTGTGTTTGCGGTACCGTTTGAATCGGCTTGGGCTTAACCTGCAATGAGGTCAAACCTATCCTAACCTAAAAAACATAACGTAACCTAACTTAACTTCAAGTAACACAATTAAGCTCATTGTTTTGTCCAGTTTTGTTGGCGGTACCGTTTCATTCAGCTTCGGCTTAACCTACATAGAGGTTTAACCTATCCTAACCTAACAAAACCTGACCTAACATAACCTAGCCGAATGAAATTCAACCACAGGTGTAGCTATGTAAGCGTACGGTTCTCAGTCTTAAATGTGTCAATATTTAATAGGTTAACTCGATCTCAACCTACAAATGAATCTAACTTAACAGAACCTAACAAAATATTGCTTAGCGCAACACAACTTGAATTAAGTGTTCCCGTTGTAACACAATAAAATTCATTACATTATGCTACAGGTGGTTAAAAATTTCGACGCACATTACTCATTTGAAGAAACTTAGAACTACAAGTAGAATTGACCCCATTTCAATTAACCTGACAATGTTTATATCAATTAAAATGCAGAACTGTAACTTCAACATAAAAATGAATAAGAGTTTTATTCAAAATTTTTTCTCTCTCCTTTTCTTAATTTTAAGGGATATATTTATACTATCTTTCGTGTTTACATTTTATCTTGCTTTTTATCGTAATTAAATTGATTTATAGACCTACTTTAGTCTATTTTCTGCCTGACATAACGTGTCCTTCTTTCTTCGAAGGAACGATGCAAATGGTTACGCTTAAGTTTAAGACCTACATTCGTTTCCCTTTTCAACATCCAGCAAAAGTCAGCCATCATGACCTCGTCCCATCTACCCTGATATCGTTGTTCCATCACTTTTATGTCTTTAAAACTTTCCCAAGCGTCCATGTCAATTTTCGTCATGGGGCTCACGAAATTAGTATCTCTTGTCAATATTCGAATCTGTGGTCCATCAAAGAATCCTTCTTTCAATTTAGCGTCTAAAACATCAGGGAATTTAAGGGATATATACTTATAGCATTGTCCATCTTTGTCTAACGCTCGATCTCTGCTATTTCACAGGCATACAAAGCATGGCTCTCTCGTGAAACCCGATTGTTGGCCTAATATCATTGTTATGACTTTGAGATCACCACATATTTGCCATTGGTGATTGGTGTAATTTACTTTTTCAAGAAGCATTTTAACATTGTTATATTCTTCTTTGATGAACGTTGAGCGAGCTATAGGGATAGGAGCGTAAGTATTCGTGTTATGTAGTAAAACAATCTTAATGCTGCGTTTTGAAGAATCAATGAAAAGTCGTCATTCTTCGTCTCTGTACACATTTTTCTTCAAATGGTTCATTAGTCCGCTAACGTCAATGCAGTACACTAAAGACGTCTCTTCGTCTCTAATGAAAAACTTTCTGAATTCTTTGTCGCTGTCGCGATAGAATGAAACTTTTGTCTTTGGCTCTAGAAGATTTCTTCTTTTTAGAAATGAAGCGGCAAATTCAGCGCCGTCTTTCGGTAATTCAAGATCTCTAATAAAATCATTGAGTTCTAGTTGCGACACTAATATTGGAACCTTCAATTTCATTTTATGCACGCCATATTGGCGTGAATTTTTATCGATTTCAATTGCTCTTGTGACTGTGCACACATTAATGTACGAAATGTTATTTTTATTTTTGGCGTTGAACCCTTTGACGGAATTCATGCAAAAGTAGCAGTCCTTCGCAATAACGGGTTTTTTCCATGTGGTTGGTGTAGAGTACTTGCGGTACTTTTCGTTGTTCGAATTTTTTAGACGATACACCATGAGTCTGCAGGAATTGAAAATGGCGTGAGGAACACATTTTGTTTTTTGGTGCAGCAATTTACGGTCAAAACACTTTTCGTAAAGACTTTTCACTTCCTCGTCGATTGATTTTCGCAAACTGCTGACTTCATATTTACTGCAAATGTAACAGAATGAATCTGAGCTATTCTTGCAGGCATGCGATTGAGAAATGCTCGCGGTTTTTTCCTTGTAGCATGAGACTCTACACCAACGAAGTGATCCATTGATGAAGAGCTACGGTTGCATGATAATGACGTCGGAGAGCCCGCTTTCCCACCCTGACCAGACGCCGATACTGGGGTTTTTCCCTGCATCGTAATACACTTTTTACCTGTGTCTGCCATGACGGCATGAACGCGGTTTACCCAGGGACTCAGCCAATGTGGATCCGTTACCCACCGTCACTACGTGGGGATGCCCTGGTTACAGACACAGGCGAATAATGTTAGCAACAAGCGGTTACGGAACTCCAGACATTTACTGCTATTAATGTCAAAATATGAAAGTACGCAAGAGCAGGGTTGCCAGCGTAATCGGTTAGGTTAGGTCAGGTTTTGTTAGGTTAGGATATTTTAAACCTCTATGTAGGTTAAGCCGAAGCTGAATAAAACGGTACCGCAAACACAACGGGACAACACAATCAGTTTAATTGTGTTTCGTGAGGTTAGGTTAGGTTAGGTTAGGTTAGACTAGGTTAGATTTATTTCTATATGAGGCTCGAGTTGACCCATTCGATGTAGCACACATTTGTTTAGTTTGATTTTTTGTCTAGTGTATTTCTATGTTTAAAAACCCACACATCCTCAGAAAAATGTAGACTACAAGTTATAAAGATAAGTTCATAAAATACCAAAATAAAAGTTTAAAATTTCGTTGTATTCCCAATTTCGATTCCTGGGTCTTGGGGATTTATTTTCTGATGCATTTTTATCACTAAAAACTTTCCATGTACTCCAAATAGTTCTCCGCCCTTCTGCAAACGTGTTTAAATTTTTTTTCGAAAACAATAGTTTAATTAATTGTGACAAACATAAAAGGGTGGGTGAAAAATCTGCGTTGAACTACTTCATAATTTGTCTCTTCACACTGGGCATCGACTTGCTAACGCAACATTTCAACCTACCTGCGAAACACACTTGCAGGTGGCTCAAAAAGAACAAACAAGCAATAGAAGAGAAACAATTCTCAAAAGAATCAAATTAGTAGAGAATTGAATCAAAATATCGATCTTCTGCCAAAAAAGATCGATCTTCAAAGAATCGAATCAGAATCGAACATCCCTAAATTAGAAGGCATTATACGCAATTCCTAAGGACTGAAATGTATCGAGAAAGAACACCTCCAAGACAAAACGCTTCGTAAACCGTGAGAGATTTTCGTTAGGTATCTTCAAAATGCAATCAGGAATGTTTTTTAATTTATAGGCTAATTTCTTTTTAAATAATATTGAAAGTACGATCAGAGGCTAACGTACTGGGTTATCAGCAATAAAATTGCTCGCCATGGAGGCATGTTGATGATCCAGAAAATCATTCTTTGTAATTCATTTAATTTTCAAATCCGTACTTAACCTTATTCCCAACCAAAAATTACTTGTGGTGCGTCAACAAGACACAACATAGAGAATCCAAAATCGCAGTTTGTCGAATGACGCGGAGTAGTTCAGTCACTACATACTGACCAAACCCCTGTCGTAAAGTTTATGCAAACTAAGGTAGTGCACATCGTGTGATCTAGCTAGTTTTGTATAGAAAATAAAAAGAGTAAAGACTACTATATTAATTTCTCAAAACAGTACTGGTGCGCATTGTAGCGGCCAGAACAGATATGATTAAATTAAATTAACCAACGAGAAGCAATACCTGAATAAGAGCTGACGCAGAGTGCCGGTTACTCGGGTTGGACTATTGGCGAATACAAACTATTTGGAAATACGAGAAAAATGTGAGTGCTTGCTTTGCGGGAGTGAAAACGGAGAGATTTTTTTTCTTTCTCTCTCTCTCTCTCACCTGGCGTATAACAGTGGTAAAAGTAAGAAATGTTTCTGTAAGCATGAGCTAAAAATCATCTCTGTATCATGACTAGAATTCTTAGTATTTTCTAACCGAATAGGCGAGATTTCTGTTGTTTAAATGTTAAGACTAAATAAACAGGTTACTGTTAAAATATAAAGTAAAATATAAAATGATTACATTTTTCTTAATCCCTTCCCTGAAATGATGAATGACTGATAAGGAAATTATTTATAAAAAGGTTGAATAATGTATTAAGGAAATTCAATTCGATATTATTGATGTCAGTATTAAATTTCCTTGTGATATTTAGTATTGACTAGTAAAATGGTCCGTGGAAGACTGAAAGATCTAAGAGGCGAAATGCAGCACGCGATAATCTGGGTTTGCATTATATTATTCACCTTCAGTTCGTGAAAAATGATAAAAAGTCAAAGAAATTAGAATGTTAATTGGTGCAGTTCAAAAGTTATTTATGCGTAATAAGTACACTGGTGTCTGTATTTAATGTAGCTCCATTTAGAGCCGTGGTCAGCAGAATTAAATAATTAGAGACCTTAAGGGAGAGAAGAAAATAATCGATTTGAGGTAAGCAATACTCAAAACCTTCCCTAATTCCTTAAAACACGCCTTCCCTACTCATATCTAAATATATATTAAACTCCTGCTGCCTGCACTCTCCTTATGTTCTAGCTCGTTCCCACGTAAAAATTGGAATTTGATTTTGCTATAAAACAAAAAAAGGTCAATATTTTTCAATGGTTGAAAATTTATTTAAAAGGTATATTTATGACATTTATTCATGAAAAATAATTTCGGTCAAATGTCCACCACGACTGACTTGGCAATAGCCTATTCGATCAACCCAATTTTTGAGTACATTTTCGATTGTCTCTGGCCTTATTTCAGCAATAGCGGCATGAATTTCGGTCTTGAGGTCTTGAATTGTTTCTGGA
>NC_046662.1:117258447-117280901 GCF_010883055.1 Belonocnema kinseyi | reverse complement strand
TCTTTTCGCAAAATTCGCATCAGAGAAGTGCGTGAAATGGCCAATTGTTGTGAACGGTGCCGAGTTGATGTTGATGGTTGTTCACGCACACTTTCAGCCACAACAGCAATATTTTCGGTTGAGCGCACTGAACGAGTACGTTCTCGAGTTGGTTTATCCACCAACATTCCAGTTTTACGAACCCGCTTAACGAATTGATCCACAAATTGAGTTTTCGGCACATTTTTTTTATCAAATATTTTTTTCAAATTTCGCACTGTTTGAGTAGAAGACTCACCACTTTGGAAATAATTTTTTAATATTTCCCAATTTTCTTCAAGCGAATAGCGTCCCATTTTGTAAATGTCAAACATATAACTAACTATTTACGGCATCAAGAATGACAATTGACGTTTGACTGTCATAAAATCCGTGATTCAAATTCCAAACGATCTAAACCGATAACAGCTTTTATTGTTCGGGGAAAAGGAATGTATCAGTTTAAGAGGATGCCATTTGAATTCACAAATGCTCCTGCTACATTCTAGCGCCTTATGGATAGAATAATAACAGCAGCATTAAAGCCGCATGTATTTTGTTATCTCGATGATATAATTATAGTCTCAAAAAAATTTTGAAGAACATTTAAAATACTTAGAAATTGTTTCAGATCAAATTAAAAATGCAGGCTTAACAATAGGTTTGGATAAAAACGAATCCGGATGTTCGGAAATAAAATATTTGGGGTTTAAAGTAAATTAAAAAGGATTACAGGCTGATGAAGAAAAAATCGAACCAACTTTAAATTTCCCAAGGCCTAAAACAATTGAACAAGTTCAAAGACTGATACGAATGGCTTCTTGGTATAGGAAATTCATATTAAAATTTTCTGAAATAATAGAAACATGACGAAAGCTATTGAAAAAGGAAGAAAAGTGAGAATGGTCTGACAAAAAGAAACAGGCGTTTACAACAAATAAACACTTACTAACGATAGCACCAATTCTTGCCTGTCTTGAATTTGGAAGTTATTTTCAACTTGAAACTGATGCGAGTGATATAGAACTAGGAGCCGTTTTGACACAAACAATAAACAGCGAAGATTATGTTATAGCTTTTGCAATAAAGGTCTGAATGGGCCACAACGTAAATATTCTGCTTCACAAAAAGAATGTTTAGCAGTAGTTTGGGCGATTAGAATATTTAAACCATACTTAAAAGGTTATTATTTTAAGGTTATCACAGATCATATTATATTGAAATGGTTGTACAATTTAAAAAATCCAAATTAAATAATACGCGGCAACCAATTATATTTCTACAGAACCAACCCTTTAAAATCAAGCTTAAATTTAGATTGCAACCCGTGGAAACTAAAAATAAGAAAAGAACTAAGGGAACACGTTTTCATTGAAAATAATGATAATAAACAAGCAGGTCACTTAGGTATGGAAAAAGGTATGCAAAAATTTCCGAAAATTATTTTTGGCCCAGACTTTAGTCTGAAACTCTTAAATATGTAAAATAATGCGATATTTGTCAAAGAATAAAACCAATAGTAAATAATCAGATAGGTTTTATGGAAAAGCGAATAATCGAAGAACTATGGACGAATAAAGGAAGTAATCCCAGTAAAAAGTGGATCATCGTGAACAATTGAAAAAGAATTTCATAAACATATAATTTCGAAATGGGGAACACCTAGAATATTATTCACAGAAAACGGAAAATAATACAACTGAAAGGTGTAATAGGTCAATTAAAACGGCAATTAAGGCATATTTAGAAAAGGACCATAAGATATGGGATGCAAATTTAGATGATTTGCAATTTACTTTAAATAAAAGTAAGCATTCTTCTACAGGTTTCACAACAGATTTTTTAAATTTTGTTAGAGAGCTCCAGCCCATGCAAGCATTGAATAAAGATTTAGACCAAAAGAGCGAAATTGAATATCAAAATTCAGAAAAATAGGCAGATAGAATGCAAACGTTAAAAATAATTAGAGAAGATGTAATTAAAAATTTAGATACCGCAAATAAAATGCAATCTAGCTACTACAATCTTAGACGTAGGCCCATAAGTTTTGAAATTGGCGAACAAGTTCTAAAAAGCAATAAAACATTGTTTTATTGCGCTCCTAAGGTAAGCGCTCCTAAGGGAAGCGCTCCTAACGCACACGTGCAGAAAGTGGTGGGAGTTGGGACAAGGATCCCTTTCTGGGACGCCAGAAGAAAGGAAAGGAGAGAAGAGGAAGAAAAGAGAAAGAAAGGCAATGGCCAGACATAAACAGAAAGTTCATAATTTAAGAGTTGGAGAAATAGTAGTAAGAGTAGTAATAGTAATAGTAAAAAAATTTATTTTTGACCTTTCACAAACACAATAGAGAACATAGTTTTACTATTTATATACATCACAGATATAAATAATTTTGTAAATTAAGTTAATAATTCAATTGAATTTTGATCTAAACAAATACCTTTCACAAGAATATAAAAAGTTTTTTAAATAAAAATTAATACGACTATAAGAGGCTAAGATCGATTTCTAATTAAGAATAAAAGTACAATTTAGATATGAGTTAATTTTTAGAAAAGAAAAATGATGGAAAGCGGAACTTCAAAAGGATACTAATCTAAACGAATAACACAGATTTGGAAAAAATATATTTCAAATAAAGAGTCGAGATTTTACATTTTTTTGAAATGAAATGAAAAAGAACATAATTAAAAACAGGATAAAATTTTATTTTGTTTCAGTTTGAAAAGTACAATGAGTTAAATTTTGTTTCAGCTAATAAGAAGAAGATGAAAGACCTAAAGATGTGGCAGCGTAGGCATTGCGAAAGGATGGTTTCAGCACAGTTTTATATGTTTCACGATACTTATTGTGGAGAGATATCGAACAGGACAAAAAACCATCATACTGTGCCTGATTCGACAAGGACCACGTACATAAAAGAAGGCTGGATAGAAGTAAATCAAAAATTCCAAGAAACTACTAAAATTACTCTCAAAGAGGAACAATGGACAAAAATACAAGAAAGAAAAACAGAATAAAATACCAATCCACGACAACCCAAGAAAACCCAAGACAACTTAAGACAAACCGCAGAAAATACCAAGCCACGCTTCCAGTACCTTGGTTTCATCGCCCGGGCGCCCTGTATAATCGCTTGCGCTTGGCTTCACCGCCCGTTTCGGGCTTTTGTAGAAAACACCATTTACTCTAACCTCTGTAAGTGCGGTTTAATAAAACCTTTTAAATTTAAATAATCGGTCTATTACCGACTTCACTCGTTTTCAGGACTTCTAAATCCTTCCCATCCTTTAATTTGCAAAATTCTTCACACAGCTAATCTACCATTTCAAGCTCTATACTCTTCAATTAAGCCCTTTTATTATAGCGGATGGCATTTGTAAAACAAGACTAATTTTCCTTTTATTGTTTGAGAACCTTGAATAGGTTAGTAATTATGATTTATTTTGTTGCCTCAGCATTACAGAGCAGATGGTATGTTAAGAGGGAGAAAAGAGAGCGAGAGAATTTAACTTTCAGAATTGTACACATATATGAATATAACAAATGACAAGCGAGTCGTGTATGTTTGTGTAACCAGTTCATCTACTTAATAAGTCAGAGACCGGATACCGAGTTTCATTACTGTATTTTGTAACTTACAAATAGTAACTTCTAATTATAATTTAAATATTGTTTGAAATTAAAGTTGACCTCATTCATGGGACGTTTTCCAAAAATTGTTCAGTATAAATATTCACAAAATTATGAACCAATAAATACTGATATTTGTGGTTTAAAATTGAGTTCCATCAGTGAACTTTTACCTCATAACATTTTTCATAGTTTAAAAATCTTTATTTCAAGAAAAAACTGAGACTAAAAACAACCGCAAAACCATCGAAAACCGGCAGACTGGTGGAACGACGAGATTGTTCACCTCAAAATTTAGTGCCTGCAGTTACGACTTATATCCCAACAAACGCGAAAAAAACGGCTTACGGACGGGATTATTAGGACGACAATTTTTAAAACAGTGAAGAAGCCTTGGAACTAGCCGGCACACGCGACGAGGAAACGATGGCGAATATCGTGGACGTACTTTTCTTTATGCACAAAAAAAGATACAATGAGATTATAGAAATAGCAACTGGAGCAGGTCACGCAGTTTTTCAAAACAGGAAGGCACCTCGCTCGAATGTAATACTACCGGAAGCAATAAAGATAGTAGCGCGTAGCAACCCGAAATTGCTACTGTCGAAGTACAACAGCTGCCTGGAGCTGGAAATTTTTCCAAAACAGTGAAAAAGCAGAGGCTGACTTTCTGGGAACTGATCAGGCAGGCATCCTACAAAACTTCCAATGTAGCCACAGCCCTACGCAGAACCATGGCCAACGTTGGAGACCCATAACCGAGTAAGCACCAACTTCTGACCAACACAGGAAGCAGAAGTCAGACGTAAAAACGTGAGTAGCATGGTCTCCGAACCCACGGTGCTAATGATCGCAGGGATAATCTCAATCGATTTTCTAGTACGGGAGCAGAAAGATATCTACCAGAGGAAGCCGGTTGTCTGTAAAATCACCGCAAAAGTGAAGTGCCGCGCACATAACATACAGCTGTGAAAGACAGGATGGCAGAACGATTACAGAGGAAGGTGAAAGTTCAGACTGACATAACACCTCAGAGCCTGGATCGATCAAATGCATTGAGAGGTGAATTACTTTCTGACGCAGTTTCTATTAGGCAATAGATATTTCCAAGCATGCCTACGCAAAATAAGCAATGCAAGAACAACACAAAATCTGCATCTGTGACAGATAAGCCTAAACCTAAACCAAATTAAAGCTCCACATCATGGATAAGATCTAGCTGTTTCCATAACGAAATTTACGTGCCATCGGTACAGACAGCTCATGCCGTTTATAATCTCAGTTATTCCTTGGCTGAAACGCTCCCTTTTTCTACGTCGAATTGTTGAACACTTTTGGTGAGGTTCGGCATGACGTGGAACGAATCTGTAATCCGATTTGAGTTTGCGATCTGTAGTCTTTAGTAGATTTTACAGACAAACGATCGAGCATCGTCATCATCATTGCACATCTACGATAACCATCTACGATTAAAAATTGTCTTAGAAGCTCTGTATCTCATGAGTCGGTACTCGCCCCGGGAGGGGTGAAGAGGGAAATGAACTTAAACGAACTGAACCGAGGTAATTATTTGTATCATTAACAAAAGTTGGGTCGGTACGCGGTCTTTTTATCAGCTTGATTAATGTCGATTTTCAATCATTGTAAATGATAGACGTTCCTCTCGAGAAAGTCGGCTTCCTTAGCCTCGATCCAAGTTGAGCGTAAATTTGCAGATTTAGATTAAAGGAGATAAATCTCAGTAGAATTCCACACTGTACTATTATTCACGTCCGTTACATTGCTTAGAGTCCAATCATCTCCTGTTTCTGATCAACTTTCCGTGCTCCACAAATTCGAATAAACGGAAGCATTTGACGTCTTTGGCGATCTTGAGAAATTCAAAACCACGGAATCATACGATCTTATCGAATCTTAATTTGAAAAGTGTTGCATTTGCGTACTATTTGCGTGGGTTTGCAGTCCGTAAGCAAACTGATCAAGCTCCGCGAGAGTCAGATAATACTTTCGTGGATTCGCCCAGTTCGAATAAAATTTTAATTATTGTCGTTATTGGGCGTTATATATTTTAACTAACACGGATGTGTTGCTTTAGATTACTCGCGTATATTTTCGAAGTATTACTCATTTATTTCAAGGTTAAGTTTGCCTGAGTATACTTTAGGTTAAGCTTTAGTTACGTATTTCAATGTTAATTTTACATGTTCACTTTTCTGACTCTCTGACGTATCCACGAGATTCAATCCGACTTGCTCTTGTAGCTTTCATAAAAAGTGCACTCTGAATAATTTCAAGTTGCACTTGATAATGGCGCACATACGTATTCCTTTGTAAAAATGAACGCTATAGTTCAGCAGCGCGCTCACCGCTCATACTGTAAAATTCGCTCGAGGACGCACACTCAAAAAAAAAACTTACATATTCACTTTATCACATAACTCTACTACTATCGAACTTCTTTGTTGGTGAATTTTCTGAATGACATACTCAAGTCTAGACTTGTCTAGACACAAATACACTCACCCATTAACATACTGTTATTAGTTACAAAATGTAATATACTAATAAAAAGTCCAAAAGAATGATTACAGATTCACGCGCGCCCACTAGACAATCGCTCTACGCTCAACACACCCCACTCCTCCACTCCTCTCGCCATTTAATTATTCTACACGTCCATCAGAGAATACATCAAATGCAATTTTAAATACAAAAACTATTAAAGTTTAAATAATAAAATAGACATTAAAATAAAGTTTCTAACACTCTTTTTTCTGATTTTTTAGAATATTATTAGTTAATATAATCTGGAAAAAATCTCACAAATATTAAGCAAATATTAAAGAAAACATGAATTACAAGCAAATTCATAATTTCAAGAAAACCACCCATGCAAAATAAAATTGTTCAGTTTTTATTTAATAAACACTTTAGAATTGAATCATGAGTTGTATATAACAGCTATGAGAATGATAATATAAATCAGATACCATACTTTCACAAAAAAATTCAATTAAAAAAAAATACTTTAAATTCTATACAAAATTACTTGCAATATAAAACTATTGAAATCCAAAATTACATCTTATTTCAGGATTTTTTTACAATTAAAATAAATAATACAAATCTTTTAACTTTTCTTCTACAGTATCTTCTTTTGTGGTAAAGAAAATTAGTTTCGCTTGAGCTTAAATTAAATTCGTTTAAGTATATGTTTCAAGTTATTTGAGATAAATTCACATAATTCGTTTATACGTTTATTATACGTCCCATAGAACGTATTATGAATTTTCCGTGAAGTACAATCGATGCGGGTAGTGTGAAAATGTTTTTCCAGTTAATATTATAATGCCAAAAACACAAAGCAATTGAATTATATTTTCTAACCTTATTTGTAACAAAATGTCAAATTTTCTTTTTTTTTTGTTTTCATGTCGCTTAATTTTTAATAACTATCTCATTAAATTTCAAAATATTTTTATTATGAAAAAACGTTTTTATTTATTTATTTATTTTTTAACAGACTAATTAATTGAGAATTAGAACCTGAGAGGATGGTTCTTTTAATTTTAAAACTTAAATCGACCTTAACGAAGTTTCATTTCTGATGGGGAGAGTGTTATACTCTCGAAACGTTGAAAGTTTTATCTTCAATAAAGGATCTAACATCTATTCCTTTAATTTTTTTGTCTGAAGTCATCTCCAATTTTTTGGTGTACATATTACAATAAATTCAAATGACTTACGGTTACACCTGACCTACTTTTGCATAGTTTCCCCTACGATGAAATTTTGTAACTTTAAGCTGAGGAATTATTTTAAAAAATTAAAATTTTTCTAACATTAGCAACCGGTAAAATTGTGGCAAATGTATTGTTTTTTCATCAGGATTTTTTGAGATTCGTTTTTGATATGTTAGTACAGACCTAAAAACTTCGATATTTAATTTAAAATTTTTAAAACGATTGGCATAGTTAAACCCGTCTTTTTATACAAAAATAAACGTTGTAAAAAACGTACAACATTATCAAAACTGCGCAGATGTCATGTTTCTTTATCAGGAGGGTAGTGCTGTAAGCCCTTTCAAAGTTTAGAAATAGTCCAGCAACATTACAAGAAATTCTAGAGACATGAAATTATAATTTATTGAAGAATCGTCTATATATCCTGTACTTACAGGATCGTCAATATATGATTCACATCTGTAGCACCAAACAGATAAGTCACTGAAGCTTAGCGTTAGTGGATGACGTGTATGCTGTTCATGCATCAATGCGTGTTGATTGATATTCCGTGCACAACAGACTGAATAACACTGTAAACAAATCCAGTTCTCACTAATGTTAGCACAGATTTCACAAGATGAATGGACATCAATTCCGCTCTTCGGTACATCATTTACCGTATTTAAGTGGGGACAATTTCTTTTTGGTATAATTGCAAACTTATCGTCATCTGCAAGTTCCTGCAAAGAACATAGGATTTATTAATTAGAAATTATAGCCAACAGCGGCTATTTGAAGAATTGTAACGATATAAGCATATAATATAAACAGGGTGTCCCAGAACTAAATGCCCGGTCAATTTTGGCTGTATAAAATATAAAAATAAATCGAAGTCCTTTAAAAAAACAGTATTCGAGTTTTCGTTTTTGAGTTATGAAAATATGAAGCTGGACTAATCAGGAGCGCCGCATAGAAAATCGTACGTGCATAAGAGGAAAAACAACGCAGTGTTATTGACCGCTGCCGAGGAGTGGAGAAGCAGTGGTCAACAACACGGCGTTGTTTGATTCATCGCAAACCGCGGGTAATCACACCTATGGCCACTTCTCACCACTGTGAGATGGGTGGCCGCAGGGCATGACAATATCCGACTAGTCGACCTGAGCCGAAAATTCAATCACAAGTATAATTCCTTTCTCGAAATCCTAGAGATCGAAGTCAGGTCTTGAATGTACAATGGAGAGGGCAGCCCAAAATTGTAGTTTCAAAAAAATTGCAATTCTCTTTTTGGACAGCTAACTCCATCTCACCTGCAGCGTATTAGGAGTTATTAGAATTTGATTAACGTTTTGTAATTCTTTTTTTAAATTATCTGTATCTGTTATAGAGACAGCTCTGCATACAAGGGAGTTGATAACCGATTGTTTTTGAGATGAGTGGTGGGGAGAGGAGAGATGTAGGTATTTGTTTTATAAAGGTGTGTTTTCTGTAAACTTCATGTCCTAATGTATTCTCATACCTTTTGTAAACTGGTACGTCCAAGAAAGGCAATTTTCCGTTTTGTTTCATTTCCATGGTGAACTGGATATAAGGATGTAATGGATTCATGAAATCGGAAAACTTATTTAGTTAATCTAGTCCACGTCGCCAGATGACAAAAGTGATGTGAGCAGAAATAGCATCTCCAATCTCACCTTTAATAGCCAACATCTTTATGGAACATCTAAAAACTAAAATCTTCAGTCAATCCAAGCTCAAACCGGAATTTTGGATTTGTTAATTTGACGACACTTTTGTCATCTGGCGACATGGACTACTATCGGCGAGAAAATTCGAGTCCTCTGGCTTTGACGTTGAATAACTATGTAAAGAAAAAATAGTAGGTTAATGATAGAGGTATCATTTTAAAGGTGCAAATGTTGTATGTTAATGAGCCGAAAAGTAAGATTCCAACAAATTATTTGTAGCTTACAGATCTGAAAATACGATGAAAAGTGAGGAAATTTGATAGCTTTTAAAAACAGTGAACTTCGAAGCATAGTTTCTTATTGAAAAAATAATAGGAAAAATCTAAAAAATTCATGGTGGTACATTAAACATTTCTGAACAGTGCGAGAGCCAAGCGTGGTGCGTTTTTTCAGGGGATCGTCTTCGGTTTTTCTCAGCCCGACCTACGCAACTTGTGCCTCTGTCTGACTCTGGCCTTCACACCCTTTCCCTGTATTGAGGAAAACCGAGGCCGCTCTTTTGAAAAAACGGCACCACGCTGGGCTATTGCACTTGCTTTCCCATATAAAAAACTGAATTCAAATATCGCAATTTGTACGAAGACAACAAAAAGCACATACTTTATTCAAATGATAAATTATTACAGATAGTTTAAGGAACTACCTCCAATTTAAATCACTTAATTATCTTCATTAGAACTGAAGAAAGTGCGCTCGCATATTTATTCATAAAAAACGAACAATTATTTATATTTTGTAAATTTTTCGACGGCAATCTGTTCGGAAATGTTTAATGTATCACCATGGATTTTTTCAGATTTTTCCCATTATATTTTCTATGAAAAACTGTGCTTCAAAGTTCACTGTTTTTAAAAGCTATCAAATTTCCTATTACAAATAATTCTTTGGAATATTACTTTTCGGCTCATTAACGTACAACATTTGCACCTTTAAAACGATACCTTTTTCATTAACCTACGATTTTTTCTTCACATACTTATTCAACGTCAAAGCCAGAGGACTCGAGTTTTCACGCCCATAGTAGATGAACTAAATAAGTTATTCGATTTCATCAGTCGATTACATCCTAATATCCAGTGAACCATAGAAATTGAAAAAAAAAAAACGGAAAATTGCCTTTCTTGGACGTACTAGTTTACAAAAAATCTGATAATATATTATGACATGAAGTGCATAGAAAAACCACTCATACAAACAGATACCTACATGCCTTCTCTCAGCGCATAGTTTTCGGACATTCTCATTATCATATTCACACTCCTTTCATTATTCGCTACTCCCACTGAATCTTCCGCATATACTGGCAAAGGCACTTCATGTTCTTAATGCCCCTTTCCCTTCCCTTCCCTCTCTAACTTCTTCAATAAGTAATTATTTTCCTAAAAATAGGTGTTATAAGTTTTTCGTTTTATTTTCGCTTGAGAACTTATCCATAATTTGTATTTAATATCTATTATACTATATCGAATAATTAGTTACTTTATAATATTTCATGCAATCTAATTCCACTAAACCCAATTCAGATTCTCTACTATACTGCACATGCGTCGCAAAGACAATCTGATTAGTTGTAAATAGCGCGTTTTTGAAATTATTAAATGTAATAATCAATTTTAGATAATATATCATCATTGTAGAATCAATTACATTAATTTTCAGATCAAAAGATAGTCTTTTAGTTTTTTAAAATAATTTATATAATTTTTTTGGTGCTATATAATTTTTTTTTATTATAAAAGATTAATTTGCATATGTAATAATTCCAAGTAAGCGTATCTTTCAAGAAAATAATAATACAAAATTATGAAGATTAAATCAAAATTAAAGTTAAAGATTCAGTCATTTTTTGCTTATACACCGAGAGGATCCTGTAACAAATGATGTCTTTTGTTCAAGGCTGCGATGTTATTACTAGTGATGTAAACGCGCTCTTCGCGCGATTGCAGTTACTGATAGTATTAAGTATTTTTTCCCATAATTATTATTTGAAAATAATAAAATTAATTTAAAATTTGCATTTTCAGCTAATAACTAAGTCGATATAATAAATTAATAAATATAAAAAGTATTAGGAGTTGAGAGAAAATTAGGACTTAAGTGTTCCAGAAAGTAGTTTTAAAGAGTTGTCGTTTTATTTTTATCCCATGCGTTTAATTATGTTTATATTTTCAGGCAAATCTCCGCTGGTTTCGCGAAGTAGAGGTGAAATAGCGGTGATAAGGCGCCATTATTCGCGTACGCACCTTCCCATGTCATTTTACAATACAGCGCGCTTTGAAAACAAAACCACACATCGACTTTTAAAATCTATCGTTCTTAAGGTAGGCCGGTTTCAAGAATTATAAGCTCGACCCATTTTCATGGCAATTCTGGATTTTCACAGTCAGATAGATAGCAAATAGGTAGATATTAATATCAAATTTGGAAAAAAAATGTGGAGAAAAGAATGGAGAGAAGTTAGGATAGGGAAGGAAAAGATAAAGGCGTTAACATACGCAGACGATATATTATTGATGGCAGAGAATGAAGAAGGGATGACGGGCCTAACTGCAGGATTAAAGAAATACTTAGAAGTCATCTAAATAAAGAGTTATAATTGAGACGCTATCAAATTGTAACTTTAAAAATAGTATAATACGAATTTTGCGTTGTTTAAAATCAGGGTTGAGATTGCATGGTGGCCTTGGAGGCCCATCCTTAAGGACTTAATTTTAAGATAATTTAGATTTTAACTAAATGACATTGCCCGTACACTGTTCAATAAATAAAAATAAATCTATTTTTTGATCAGAACACTTACATATGCGTAGAAAAATATTTCTCCAAACACTTTGAATATCACACGATTTAATGCAATTTAGGTTTGTTGATTTTTCATTATAAAAACAATTTAGTATAAAATGCGTAATTTCTATTATAAAAATAATTTCAAGTTAGTAGACTCAGAATTAAACGCTTCTATTCAATTTCAAATGCCATGCAAATAATTTGGTAATCTAAAAAATTTCACTTTTAATCCATTCAATTTGACATCTTTTTATTCTAAAAAAGAATAATTTTCCAATATTTAGCAATATTTGAATTGTCGTTCAAATGTTTGCATAAAAAAATTTGAATTTGCAATTTCAATTTGCAAAGAAATAAAAGACATTTTCATATTTGCAGGGTGGATGTTCAAAATCGTATAACCGCCATTTCCAATTTTTGACGGGAGAGCGGGAAAACGCTCACATTGTTTCTAATTTTAATATTTTTTGAAAAACTCGCAAATGTTTGTTCATTATAAGGTGACATGTCACTTATTCAAGTTTGAAACGATTTCGATTAAAATTGAGGAAGATACGATGACTTGAAACTTCGCCACGTATAAGTGAAGGTGGTCTAGCAGTTCAAAGTCGTATATCAGCGTCATGAACTGAAAGTAAGAGAGACGTGTGTTCCTCGCCATTAACGCGACATTTCTTGTTTTCCTCCACGCGATTAATCATTTCTCTAGAAATATAGGACCTAGAAAATTGCTTTTTGGACCAAAATGTTTTTGAATGAATGCCATAATATAATCAAACGCACGGTTTGACGATTTTCAACATTAAAATACTTTTTTATACGTGAAAGACAAGATGTAATACAGAATCGCAGGCAAACAGATTGTTAGCACTGAGTTAAATGTCTTAAAAGTCCTAAAGTCACTAAAGTCATTAAAAGTCCGAAAGTGTCTGCGAAAACACGGAATTCACATAAGGCTCCATTGGTTCTTATACGACTTTGAATGGACAATAAGCCGTCAGTTACCGAAATGCAATGTTTGAAAAGTTCTCCCAAGTTTCGAAAACATAAATAAATAAAATAAAACCAATTTTGAAAGATTGGCGGTTATACAACTTTGCATATTCACCCTTTATTTAATGTTTTTATGAATTGAAAGAGGAATTTATAGATTAATTTTCATATAATTAACATTAAATGAACTTAAATAGTCATTGCAAATTTTTAATGGTATTATATATGATACGTGAATCAGTACGATTTTTCTCTCTTTCTTACGATTCTCGATTAAACAATAAAATTAAAATAAGGTAGAAAAAAGTATATTTTGCGATAGAAGAAAAAATTCTCTATCAACGTTTTTAAATTGTAAAAATGCAGCCCTGTTTTATCGCTGAAGTAGGAGCGTGGATCTTCTATTTTATTTCATGAACTGGCTAAGTGCACTAGAATCGCTTTGATTTTAGTTAACGAATGCTATTTGTGACTTCATTGTCAGCCTGCACATTGCGTTTGAAGATTTACAATTTCGAACAAAATTAGACAAGATAACAGCAGTTGTGGCAGTGCCATAAAAATCCATTTTTAAGAGAAATTTGTGCTGTATGAACTACTTGTGAACGCTAGTACCTCCTAAGACTTTAGCCAAGGTTGCAGTGTTTGAAAGGAACCTCACTTGGGAAGGCGGCTGAAGATTAATTTGAGGAAAAAACACTCAAGACTATTCGTTGATTTTCAGGCCTTCGTGCAGCTCTTCGATGATATCTGTGTTACTTCTATCCATACTACTCAGCATTCATGACGTAGAGGTGGCTGCCCATCGAGTATTACCCCTACTGGATTGAACCGCCTTTCCAATAACCTAGCTCGAATAAAACCATCTCAAGCTTGCATTCCGAAGTCATACTTCGATTCCTCCGTCACCTCTTCTACGCACCCCTCCATTGCCTGATTATAACAAGGCATTTTCAGGCAATCATAGATTTTTTTGCAAAGGCTCAAGATTCTCCCTGTGGATTTCATTCAGATCATCGTTAGAGAGGATTGTAGGAATTACACATTTCAGAACATTTTCCTGTTTCGACGACTCCTTTTCTTTTTTGCAGAAAGTATTTTGATGAGTACTATTTGACGTACTAGCGTTCTCTCATCCACAAGCAGAGTCAACAATATATTTTCACGAGACGCAGCGTAACCCTTATTTTAGAAAAGAGGCTCTACTACTTTTTTATACGCATGACCCAAATAACATAATCTTACTGTACGTTGTCAAGGATGCCACAAGATCCTTGGACGAAGTGCTGTTGGAAGTGTAATATCTGACCATACAGCATGCAGTTGTGAGCCACCATCAAAGATTTACTTTACCAGGAAGCATGGAAATTAGGCCTTTCGAACACTCGCAGACTGTAAAAGCTCTGCATATCCGGTAAAAGTAAGTTTGATCTTCACTAGGATGTAATTTCTCAAAATCAAGCAAACCTATTAAAATAGCATTGAATTCAACAACTAGACGAGGACATGCCTGAGAATCGTTGGGTCTTATTTCAATAGGATCAGCAAAAAATGAATTCCAAATAAAAAGAAGAAAATACAAAAAATTATTCACAGCAAGCGAGAAAGAGGCTTAACCTATAAGCGAACTGTGACTGCCAGTGCGAGAGTGCGCGAACCGGCGCGGCGTCGTGATAGCATCTACTAGATTTCGGAAATTTGCAAATTAAACGTATATGCATACATTAAATAATAACTTAGTTTAACTTAAATGTTTTGTTAGTTTTCGATTTAATACATCTTATTCCATTTATAATTAGTTCTTGCATGTTTTTTAATGAATTTGTATCTTTCTATTTTGAAGTTATGTTTTAACTTCTTTTAATTTTATGCTTTTAAAAATAGATTTTTATTATGCGCACAGTCATTCATTTGAAAATTTCTCATTTTTATTTATTTAAATTTAAAATTCTTTTGGATAGGTATTAATGATTAATTTATCTTTACAGTAGAAAATGGCAAACTCAATTCATAGTGCATTCTTGTAAGCATTTGGTGCCTACATCGACGTATGCAAAACGTACGCGCACGAATTGTCATCTATCAATAGATACTGCAATCCCTACGAAAATTTGTTTGTAATGGGCCACTGATGCAAGGGTTTGTGATATCTATCAAGGAATAAAAAATTTTTTTTGGTTATATCCGATAATAATCAATCTTGTAGAGATTGCAGAAAGAAAAAAATATAAAAATGATGTTACAGATTGCCTGACATTTCTTAATTTACTATATATTAATTTAATTGTTATTGATATAGATCAAAAGGAACATTTCAATTTTGTTTCTTTACCGCCATATAAAGTTAATACCGCAATAGTCCATTGAGAAACAGAAACTGAATTAGAGGAAATGTAAATGAACTAGGAGAAACATTTTCCATCTTACAGAATAATGTTCTTCAAAGAGTTAGTATTTTCATTATAGTTGCGAGAGCATGGAGGGTTAATGAATTCACGAAAGAATTTAGCTTCAGTAGGCGAATTTCAAAAATAGCTAAAAAAATCTTGGAACTTCAATAGAGGTTTTACCAGATACTTCGGCGAAGACTGGTAAACTATTCATTAAATATATATCTGTAAGAACCGATAAAGACCACTCTTTGATGCAGAAACGTCTTCTTCTATTATATTTTAGGGGACTTTAAGATAAATATAAAGGAATTCACCATACTTTCCTCTGAGCTTCAGAAAATTTGCACTACTTTCTCCGAAACATTGTGTTCTTTTAGGGGTCAGCGGAACCCATACCGTTTGCGTCTGTACGATTCATCGGAATTGTAAATTAATGTTGGAGGAAGATACGGGTAAAAAAAATTAAGAGGTTTTCACTGACCCATCTCGACTCTTCGAAGACCATCTAGTTACTGTCGACCTCAAAACACCTGAGGAGGAATGCCCGCCTGTTGCTACCGAGAAGGTGATGGATTTTAAGAGACATAAAGAAATATTGCGCTCCGGAATCAGAAGGTATCCTGCCATATTTTAATCTCGCATCTAAAGTGGGACAGGTCTATTCTGGAGTGGTAGGTGAAAGGACATAAATTGCACTTTCCAAAGCAGTACACTCGGTAGATTGAAATGAAGTTTGGGTTAAGAAATAGTGCTAAGCTAGACCTAAAGCGAGAAAAACTTAATGGCATCCTCGAACACCTTGAGCTCGTCGACCGAAATGCTATACGACATCTTGGCGCTGGAGAGACTGATGCATACCTCGGCGTGCTACAAAGCTGTATTCAGGACGTAAAATTCATAAAGAGTGCTTTCCGGTAGAAATACAAAGATCTTATCGACATGTTTGATCCTCCGAACAGTCGATGAGGAGCAAAGTATCAGAAGGTTATGCACATAAACAAAAGAATGCACCACAAGTATTTGTTCCGCGAATTTACATAATACGCCTTCAAGGTGATCGCGGCATACTGAATCTCGAATGTCTTTACATCAGAATTTAATGGGCATAGTACACACTGTCGCAAATGGATGAGACCCTCTCCTTAAAATAATCAGGAAACCCTAAGATGTGGGTAAAGGAGCTTTTTTGTACAAAGCAACGGAGGATGCTCCTTTATGACCATCTCTGTCACTCTACGGCATTAGCCCCGATACCACTCTATTAAACACTCCAACGGAAATAGAGTCATTTTGCGAAAATGAGAAGTGCCGCTCATACTAAAACTTCATAGTATCGAACAGAAAGAGAGTTATAAATACCTTATAAGTAATTTGCGACGGTTATACTCAGAATATTCTGTTAAGCTAATCGTTGTAAACATTGTCCTACCTGTAGGAACTAAACTATTACTGATTATGTGTCTGCAAAATATCCCTGCGCGTGAGGGAAATGCTAAAATACTTGCGGGGAAAGTGCAAAAGGTGTTTGTTCTTGAGTCGCTCCGTGTCCTTCAGGCACACGAGACCAGATTTAAAGACTAGCATAGGCAGAAGAATCATGCAATTGCATGGTGGTTAAGTGACTACATAGTGACCGCTTCGCTTACTGGTCCCGCTAGAGCTGCTCATATCGGTTTTTAAAAATAGTTTTTAAAAAGTAGAATTCTTGCCCTTTAAAACCTTGCTTCGACGAAAATGGGGAAATTTTTCGCTTTGAAGAAATAGGGGTTTACAAGAGCGGGCGCCTCCAAAATACCGCACAGTGTTTCGCTGCTGGCGTGAATGTGAGTGTATTTGTATCGTTTAAATATTAATTAAATTAATAACAATTCATACTTAAGCACGGAAAATGGTTATAGCATATATTTACATACATTTCAAAAAATATGATTTAAAACGCTAAATTGTAAAAACCATTGATTGGAAATACTAGTAGACCATTAAATGTAGAAAGAAATTACATGAAAATTGAATTATTGAAAATTTAATAAGCACAGCTTTAGCGAAGCATGCTTATAACTACTGGAATAATTTCCATTTTGACTTTAAGACACTCAGAGGGATGCAATGTACAAATAAATGAAAATGAAAATCATTCTATGCAGCAGGCTTCGAATTTATTAATAATAAATCATTTTTTCAAGAAAAAGTTGCAATAAATAAGAAAATACATACATTACCGGCATTCACTTCTTGCAAACTCTCGTCTATATGCAATGAGATATCGAGTTTTAAATTTTGAAAAAGTAATAGAAGGTGATCATTAGTTTTATCCGACCTAACGTGTTTGTATTTACATAAAAACAAAAATTACTTTTAGTTCATTTTTATTTTGTAATTATAAAGATTTATAATCAGGTGAACCGTTATTTGTACGTTTGATTTAATTTTCACAACTTTAGACTCGATCTCATTTCATGTAGACATGAACTTCTTTTACAAAAAAGTAGGTAATGTATGTATTTAGGCCTAGCACATAGACTGAAAATCCTACATTGGAAAATATAGAAACAACTGAAAATTATTAAAATTTTAAATTGTATAATTTGAAATTGGGAAGTTACCAATTTTTAACAACTAAAAATGCAAACATTTTTCTTCAGTTATGCAACTTAAGGTAGTTGTGGTGTCTAGAATTCGATCGGTGAAAAAATAATTTTACTATGATAGTAAGACTTAAAATTTTGTTACTGATGATGACATTTTAAATAAAAAAATATATTTAATAACAAATTGTTTAAACTTATAAAAAACAACATGTATTTTTAAAATATTTTTTGTAATTCAATTATATTCAAATGATCAAACCAACTTAACTGTGTAAAGTTTGATCGTAATTACATGATAGCCTCCCTCAAGATGATTACAACGTAGTAGATCTCGATCTGTCGGAAAACTCACAAAGTTTAGAGCCTAATTTCAAAATACAAAGAATATATATATTTCCCATCTTAAAGATCTGACTCTCCATGATCGTGAAACTTCCTTCTATTTAGAGCTTGATCAAATTAAAAAGGCAGCTAATCTCGTAAACGTGACTATGTATTATTGGAAAATGGAAAAACAATATTTTTCTAGACGTAAGATAAAAGTATGGGTGGAATATAATCATCTTGAACGAGGCGATTATATAATTACGATCGAACTTCACACAGGTAAGTTCGTTTAATCGTTTAATTATATTTCAAGCCTCGTTGTTCGATATTACAACGTAGATGTTTAGAGTCTGTATTTTTCAATTTGGTTTTACATAATTTAATGGTGAAACATACCTCATTTACAATATGCACTTGAAAAGTACGGAAAGCATAAACAATATAAACGCTAAAGAAATTAACAAAAGTCTTATCCATGTTCTAATATAGTTAACGCTAAGCTATTACTATTTATTTCTACTGGTCAATTATAAGATTTAACGAAACATTGCGACCTAGATGTTAAGCCAGCCGTTCTTCTTACAGTACTTAAATCTATGCCTCTTAGGAAGTGGAGGAGAGAAACGCAAGTCTCGTATAATAAGCCTTAAATAGCAATGTGTTTACATTACCTTTATGGAAAACAGCCTTCATCCATAAAGGTGCGAATCGTTTTTTAACAGAAGTTCATAATTTTTTTTATGTCGCCTTGGAGATCCTTAGTTTTATACAGATATGCTAATATATTTGTCATGACGCACAAGTTAGGCTTTTCTCTCAAATACGGTAGAATTAGATTAGATTAAATACTGCCAGTCTTATAAGTTTTTTCACAAGGTCTCGCAATCCTAAGATTATAAAGGATGAAACTCCTACAAAATCTAAAATAGGGCCAGCATCCCATGTACTGTGATAAATTGGCATTTGTGGTCTTAATTTTAAGACACCTTTAAAGAATTTATTCAGTGTAGAAGAATTCGACATACTTTCTCTTAAAACAATAGAAATAGCCGATCTGGCAGAATTCAGTAATCCGAATGACGCTTCGTTATTAAATCTTTAACTTAAGAAATACAAGACTTTATGTTCATTCGCTGAACGCCTACGGGACAACACTCCTGCAAAAGTCCTGCACTAGTCGATGTAGTACTTTACTGCAAGCAGAAAATACTAATTAGGGCATTGCTTTGAATCTGATCGTTCCTTGCATCAGTAACGACTTAAACAAGGGATAATAAGGCTGTGTAGGCCAGAGGGTCGCTACAACTATGCCTATCGCTTGAACATGTACAATTTTCTGAGAGTAGGAAGAATTAGCGAGATTAGTGGAAAAGCGTAAAAGTATCGTTTATATGTACAATAGAATATGGAATCTGTCGACAGAGAAAGCCCCAGGGTCCCTATGCCATGGACAGTAATGATCATATTTCTTAATAACTCGCGAAGCAAAAAGATCTATCTGAGCCCCCCATTGACGTTTACTATATCTTGATAAGAAAAGTTATTCAACTCCCATTCCGTTTTAAGATTATCAATCCTTGAAACCCTATCAGCTTCTACATTATTTTTCCAAGAAATATACGATGCGTATAAACAGATCCCCTTATACTCATACTATTGCTGAATTGCGTGAGCAAACTTGTTAAATGTGAGGAATTAGATACCTCTAATTCTGGTAACATACGAAACTGCGGTTGTGTTGTCTATCCGTAATAGAATTTCGCAATTATTAAGGTCATTAGCAAAACATCTAATGGCCAACATAGCTGCGAGAAGTTCAAGATGATTTATGTGAAATTTCCTCTCTTCAGTATTCCAATAACCAAAGGAACTTAAAGCTTCACACTGGGCTCCCCAACCTGTTAAAGAAGCATTGTAATTGCTTTCTTGTTCAAATGAATGTTTCTTTATTGGGTTATAACTATTGATTGGATTTACCTTTGACCAATTAAAGTTCTCCTGTATGTCTCTAGATAGGGACATTCTTTGCTCACAATTACCATTGTTAAAAAGCGATGATAAATAATTATATCTTTCGAATCTTTTACAATACAGCCATGCGTATGAAATTACTGGACAGCAAGCTTCTAGGGATATTAACACCTGCGCGACCTCCCTAAGTGTACACTCGGATCTTCTAGAAAATGATTCAACTACTGCGAAAAGTTTTACAGTTTTCGTAACATATTTGTGGAATTCTGTTAAGGTATTACCAAAACATAGGAAATCATTAAGATAGACAGTGGAAGTGTAACCCTTTGTTCTAAGTATATTCTCTTCCAGTTCCATCATTTTGGTAAAAATCATCGAACTTAAGCAAAGTTTAAACGGAAGGCACGTAAATTTAAATATTCTGTTTGAGTATTTTAATGTCAAAAACTTTCTATTATCCGTATGTACTGGCACAAGAAGAAAGGCATCTATAATTCTATTAAAGCTCAAAAGGCACCTAGTGTTAAAAATTGTGTTGTGATCCTTATATCTTCCATTTTAAAGCATGAAGCGTTGATGAACAAATTTAATTTCTTAAATTTTATTATGAATCTTCAAGATCCGTCTGATTTCTGTATTGTAGAATATGTGGATAGAAACTGACTATCGCATGCCTTAGATTGTTGCAAAACACCTTTATAAAATAACTCATATATTGTCTCTAGTAATCAAGGTCAATTTTGGATATAATTCCTTAAATTTCCTGCAATTACACTTACCCTTAACGTTTCTGTTCAGTTTTACGGGAACGCGGTTTGTGTCACCAGACGCGTTGGGGTTTAATTTGAGAGTTCTCAAAGCTCTGAGAACCTTGTGAGTTCGTCATCTGAGCCTGATGTCTGTAGTACTGATTGTTTTTGAACCTCTGACAGAATGGACTTTTTGAAACGCATCCTTGATAATCCCCCACTTGTCGATGGCTGGGAGGTGAGGTTTTTAGTTTTCCTGATTTAGCTTTGGAAATTACTTTTTTGTAGGAGCTTGTGGTTTTATTTTCTGACCGATCTTTTCGATTGATTTTGATGCCTTTATCTTTTCCGATAAGCTTCCTCCTAATAGCAACGAATGAAAGCTTGCATCATCGATTCGGTCTAATTTAAATTTGCTATTCATTTTCCGGAACCGGAGAGCAATTCAAAAAGCTTCAGTCTTCAATTACATCTTCCGGATTAAACATAAGCATAGTGATAGCTGTTCCCCAAGCCGGAGAAAGTAATTCCGGGGTTAAGGCGGGTTATTTTAGTGCACAGTTTCCTTTACGTGGATGTTTTTTTTCAAAAGTTAATCCTTTGATTCTTTTGGAACTCCCTTCATTAGACATTAATTCCATTTTGAGGCGAAGTCAGGGTGAAATTTTAGCGTTGCATCTTGAAAAGCTGAAAGATCGTCTCCAAGAAGTTTGAAAAAATATTCTCATCGACAGGTGATTTATTGCACCATCCGCTTAGTTAGATTCGGTAGATAAATTTCCTCGTCAACAGAATCCTCTGGTTGCTCTATATTTTTGGCACTTTCTTATGCAAACATAAAAAAGACAGAAAATTGAAAGCTAATCAGTGACTACCACTTTTTATTTAATCGACGCCAACCTAACTTCTAAGGTCCTCTCTTTATGTTTCTTATGGAGGCTTAGTTTTCTTTCGAATATTCTTATTTTTCTTTAGATTTTTTCTCCTTCATCCTCGGAATCACTATGATGACACTTAATTTTCTTTAATTTTCCTATTATTTATTAATTTGTGACTAATGAAATTCACGTTGCAATTCTTCGTCAAAACGAAATAACAATGAAGGTTCACAATTACGTCACAATAGGCAGAACTTAGCAGCGGGAAATATACGTATTTTGTTTGTCAAATTAGGCTCTAAACGTCATAAGTTTTCCGGAAAATCGAGATCTGCTGCATTATCATCTCGAAGAGCGAGGCTTGAAATGCAATGTATGATCGCTGTCTGTTATAATGCTACTTATTGTAATGATGATACAAATTTTGCGGTCTTTTTAAACAGCGCACAAGAAACCCTAATCAAAAGAAATTAAGCCAAGTGAAAAGACAATTTAAAAATAATTTCAGGAGATAAACAATTCAAATAACTGATGCAACTTTGAAGGTACAGTCTGTCAAGTTAAAGCGTGGGTAACTTTTTTGGTAAAATATTTTATTTAAACGCATGTTTCTACATGGAATTACATTTGTCAAGGTGTCGAGC
>NC_046662.1:117212637-117258347 GCF_010883055.1 Belonocnema kinseyi | reverse complement strand
AGAGGGAGCTCTTCTTAATATTTTGACACCAAAATCATGTCGATACACCTTACCGACTGCGAGTAAAGCCACCCACGCTTTAACTTGACAGACTGTAAGCTAAAATAAAAAAGACAAAATTGGGGTTTCAGCAAAACTTAACAGGAGACATATCACTGGGTTTAAAAGAAAACAGTAGGAACAAATCTGAACGTATCACTTATTCTAAATATTGGCACAAGGATCTCGACAATATTAAATCGCGACAGTAGGATAAAATTAATAACTTCAATAGAAAATTGCGAGAAGGATTATAATTATATAAATTTAAAGGAAAAAAAAATGATAACAAAATACAATTAGTAATAACCGAATCTTTGATATAATAGTATCAGGGAAATCGACATTAAAAAGTTGCTAAGAAATGACAGAAAATAACAGGTACATAATGACGATGCAAATATAAGGGTTTACATTTTTAAAATAGGTTATGAGGTTCAAAATAGATAAAAAAATAAATTATCAAAGACAAACGCAAAAAAGAGTTTCTAAACGTAAATACAAAAGGGGTTCTCCAAATTAGACGCGCAAGTGGTTTTAAAGATAAATTCGAAAAGGGGTTTTCAAGCATAAGTTCCAAAAAGGGGTCTCGAAAGTAAAAACGGAGTTCTCACACGCAAGCAAACAAAGGGGTTCTAAATAACAGATATACTAGAATATAAAATGGCTACGCAAGGGTTCTCATAAGTAACGAGAGATTTATAAAAAGGGGGATTCTCCAGAATGAACTACAGGTAAAAATTAAGTATCTAAGATTCATTTTGTGACAACACGATCGCGACTGGATAAAAGAAAAAGAATAGGGGCACTGCGATTTGAGGTACAAGGGTTTTCAGCACAAGGCAAATAATAATTTAAGAAGGAAGGGTCTGAACACTAGAAAAAGCACCATAATAAAAGGTATAAGGTTCGTAATTTGATAACTGAATAGATAAACGGGGGAGGGTCTCTGAAGTTCAAGAGTTATTAGATTTTAAAATTGTAAAAAGTATTGCGTCTCAATATTATAAAAAGCACTATAATAAAGGATATATGGGCCGCGATTCGATAATCAAATATATTAATAGGGAAGGCTCTCAGCATTATAAAAGTTATTTTCCGCAATTTGACGATTAAATTGGTTGAAGGGGAAAAATCTCAAAATTATGATAGGCATTAAAATTCCAATTTTGAGCGTCGAAATTTGGTAATTCAATTGATTAACAGGAAAGACTCTCAAAATCATGAAAGGCATTAGAATTTAAATTACGAGGGTCGAAATTTGATAATTAAATTAATTAACGGGGAAGGATCTCGAAATTATGAAAGGCATCATCGGGATAAAATGTTGGTACAATTACAATCCAACCTGAGGTAATTCCGGATAGTTTCGACGCTTCGTATTATCACTTAAAGTTTAAAAGTTTAAGAAGAAAGTTTGCATGCTTATCGATGAAAATATAAGACTCAAGAAATGACATGACGAGGGAAGGGCTGATGCGCGCGAACCAAATTTCAATCACTCTCTATTTTGGGTAGAAAGGTAGCTCATAAGGTCCGCTTTCGATTCGCCCATTCCATCGTCCTGTATTTTCATCAATGCTTCCTGGGTTGGCTATAACCTGATAACAATGTGAAGACCGAGGAGCCCTTGATTCTAACCGCAGGTGTTGATTAGACTCTTCGATACTCCCGATAAAAGAGAGAAAACATAGAGTTTTACCTATTTTTATGTTAAATTTTGAAGTAACCGGTTCAGTTTATTCTCATAAGGAATATGCCTTGGATTTCCGATAATCAAAAAAGAAATTCTATCTATTCGATCCATTATTTGCAGAATTATCTATCCTTTCTTGTATGTTAGAAGGATAGTCGATAAAAATCCATAAAGTCCAAGGACGAAGGATGCGAAGATCTCTTAAAGGTAGAGGTGGCGATTGATCGAATCGCTCGGTTGCGTATGTCGCAAATTATTCTACTCTACGTGTGATTACGAGGGCTTTTGATTTGAAAATATTCACATAAAATTAAATTTGTGCGTTGCAGGAATTATGCAACATCAGATTCTTTTAAATACCTAATTTACCGACTTTCTTTAAACAAGCTCATGTCTACACGAAATGACATATCAAGTCAGAGCATAATCTAAGCAAATTTCAGAACTTTCATACTCGTATCTGCTCCTCCCCTACGTTTCACTTGACTTTATTATTAAATGCCAACAAACTTGATTAATTGAAAATAATTTCAAAAGTACCTCCCCAACACAAATTCGGAGCTGCACACTTTCCATTCAGAACTGCACACTTGTGCAGAGCTGCACGTTAGATTATGCTCTGTATCAAGTCAAAAGTTAAGTAAATTGAATAGAAGGTAAAAATGTATCAAAAGTTATTTTTGTTTTGTTTTGTATGTAAACATCTACACGTTAGGCTAGATAAAATTCTTGAGTACCTTCTATTTCCTACCCAGTAATTGCAACTCGATTATGCATTGAATGTAGACAAGACTTTGTGAAAAGTAAATGCCGGTACTGTTAATAT
Organism: Belonocnema kinseyi; assembly: GCF_010883055.1. Classification (NCBI taxonomy): domain Eukaryota; kingdom Metazoa; phylum Arthropoda; class Insecta; order Hymenoptera; family Cynipidae; genus Belonocnema; species Belonocnema kinseyi. Next base: position 117,255,786 of record NC_046662.1, on the reverse strand, counting down.
TTGCTTATTTGTTGCATTTTCTGTTAATAAGTTCAAAGCCTGCTGCATATAAACATTTCAATTTTATTTCATTTGTACAATGAATCCTTCTGAGTGCACTATCTCGAAATCTAAGAATAATAAATTTTTGTGAGTAAGGGTCAATGGTTTTAAAATGTCTCTAAAGATTTGCTTTTTTTATTTTTCTTAAATTATATATTTACATTTCTCCTTCAACATATTTAAATGATGATTTTCTCTCTAATAATGGTAAACTTTTATATTTTACCTTTGATGAAAACAAAATTGTTTAGAAATACATTAGTCATGTCCCTCTAAAAGTGCTTTTGATGCTGATAATGTGAGTAATATTATTATTCTAGAAAGCGGAAATAGGGTATTCAATACTTACTTTATTTGTACGAGACTATGTAATGCGCCATTTGTATATTCTTCTTGTAGGTTATAACACAACAAATATGTACAACGATATGTCCATAATTTTATATGACATATTGATGAGTTATACAATTACTATAATTTACGTCAAGGCAAAATTTATAAATAAATAAGTAAATAATCTTAAGAAAAATTCAGAAATTATTATCAACTTTTTAATTATCAATAGAAATTGTTTTAGTAGCCTACACTGGCCACAACTAGCTTCCGAACCAAGTGTAGCAATGAATCTCCGTATTATACTAAAATTTAGGGCTCTTCAACCGCTGAAAAGACCTCTGGACCTAAATTTTGGGCCCTAAAATTTATTCTTATAAATAGGTTGCGCGTTCACGTCACATGAATCTCGCACATATACAACTTTTTCCAAAATGTATGCCTATGACACAATGTAAAAAAACATGTCTTTTGTACATTTTAAACCAAATTTTAATTAGGCAAGAAGAATTTTAGTTATTTTTTATTCGTTGTTATTATTCACTAGCAAAAATTTTACATTTAAAATAATCGCCGTCATATTTTAACAAATGGGAATTTTATTTTTATTTTTAGTCGTCAAATAGAAAATGAGAACGGAAGATAGTATTTACCGAATTCAACTATTTTTCTATTTAATTTTTCGGATGTGAACCCATATATTTTTTTATCAGCTAATACGATTCGAATAATATGTAGGCGAAAATTGTTTCAAATTTTTATTTCAACGAAACTTTAGAATTTGAAACTAAAAATGAAGGAATCTCTATGAAAAAAACTTCACAGTTGAAATGAGGAGCAGTATCTGAGCTGTAATTGGTAAATTTATCTTATAGTTTGGTGGAAAGTTTAGTAAAGAGACAATGTCAAAGAAAATCAAGAATCGACACAGTCCTGCAAATTAGTCTATTCACAGTATAATAGATCCATAAAACCTTCACAACATCTGCCCAATTGTCATCGAGCTTATTCAAACACCATCTTGTACTTGTGCTTGAATTTTGTAACTTTAGGCCTTCCCCATTACGCCCCCCCCAATATTAACCACCCAAAATTACCCTTTCCTGATCAGCCATGTCAATTTTATAGGAGAGGGAAAGTTCATGCTTGCAACCCCGTTGTTGTCTTTAATATGAATCTTCATTGTGGGGACCTTAAAGAATGCATTGAAAGGAAAAAATTTGTCCGCGAATTGGTAGGAAATTTAGCAATTGCAACTAAGTGGCCGCCCTTAAATTACGTAAAAGTTTTTTAGGGGGCGGGGGAGGGGGGGATAATATTTATTGATTAAAATAAAAGATTGTAATAGCATTATACAGAATTCTACATCGATATAATTAGATTAGTGTTTTAATGTTTTTCAATAATTCCATAATAAAAGTGATTTCGTATCAAATGTTTTTTCCACAATTTTTTAAATTGATACTATCTGAAAAATCAATCAATATTTTCAAGTTATTTTAATGAACTGACTAGGATATTTAAATGAATTTCAAGGAATAAAATTAAATTCATTTAGCTTCACGGGCTAGGTAGCGCGGGTTTGAATAGGACTTTAGGCGAATGGCAAAGGGACAAGAATAACAAAAAATTTAGGATTAAACGGTAAACACCAGAAGGAGATCGGGGGATGCTGTTTGAAAAATTAGAAGATCTCATAAAAGGGTTTAGAGAGGAAACAAGATTGGATGGAGAGGAAAAAGGGGCATGTAGTGTGGATAGGGAGAGATAGGTTATAGATAAGTGCAGAGGAATGGTTCTGGAACGAAGAATTATAAGAAATAAGAAAAACAAAAGAAAAATTTTAGAGAAAGGTAGGGGAAAGAGAATCGAAAAAGAGTCTAGAGACTGAAAGGGGATAAAAGCTAGTTACCAAAAGGCGATGTACGAACAATGGAAGAAGCAAAAAAAGGATACGTTTAAGGGAGAAGGATGGACGGCATTGTCTCAGGGATGAGAAAAAAATTAGAAGTTGAAGGAAGAAAATATGGGCCCATGGAAAAAAAGGATGGAACAATGGTAAGAAAGATTATAGTCGGGAAAGTCAAATAGTGTTCATTTGTGTACATAGAAGAAGAGAGGAAGAGGAAGGTTGGAGAGTAATAAGGGGGTGGATGGGGAAAAGAGGAAATAATTGATTTTATTAGGACGAGACATAGGGCGACGAACTGGGAGAGGAGGAAGTTACAAGACGTGGTAGGAGAAACAGGGTGGTTTATATTTAATGGATATATGAAAGGGGATGAGGAAGGTGATATTACATTCATATAAAAGGGGGCAAAAGTAATAGACTACATCTTGGCTGAAGAATGAATGCGGTATGCGATAGAAAATATGAAGGTGGGTAATGAGATAGGGTCCGAGTCCTTCTTGCTCATAGCTATACTAAAAGGAAGCCTCAGCAAGCTCAATAGAGGGAGGAAGCATATAGGGACAAAAACGTATACGAAAATGGGAGTCTGGGGGTTGATAAATTGAAAGAGTTTAAACAAAAGATGGAAAAGAAGAAATTGCTGGAAAGAAAAAGACAAAGGGGAAGTAAGGGATATAATGTAGAAGTAGAAAAAGCGATCAAAGAAGGTAGTTTGTGGGATGTGATCAATAGGGACAGTGGGAAAAGGAAGGTCGTGTATAAAAAAATTGAAATGGACGAATAAATGGATTATTTGAAGGGTCTCTTAGGGGAAGAGAGAAATAAGATCAAAGATGTAAAGTGAAGGAAACTCTAAGGAGAAATGGAGGAGAGGGACGAAATAATATGAGAAGTGAATGAGGAAATAAATAGGCCTAAAAGAAACATGTCTAAAGAAGAATATGGAATAGAAAACAAATCGATGAAGTATGGAGGAGGAGGGGTTGGGAAAGGGATGGGCAAGATCTGCAACAAGGTCTGGAACCAGGATTAAGGAGGGTCTAAGGCACGGGGCCCCATTGAGTCTGCTACTAATTAATATGACACTGACAGACTAAGAGGAGAAGGCAAAAAAGAAATCGAAGAAATGAACGGAAATGAAAGTGGAAAGAATGCATGAGAGATTTTTGAGATGGGTCATGTATGTTAGGTGGAGTAGCCCAGGATACATGTTAAGGGAATGCATACGCATCTCATCCTCGTTGTAAGTTCCTGACTTCCTTGCTCTTCTTTCTCACACGAAAATGCACTCTCTCCCTTGGCATAATCCACACATAGTTTTCGTTAAATTTTGATTCTCTTATTCTCTCCTCCCCTTTTGAATTCTCTCTCTCTCTCTCTCCCTCTACAGTATTCTTTATAACCATCTCATATACCTGCCTTCTTATATTACTTCCTCCTCATTACCTTTTCCCTCATATTTACACGCTCGACTCCTCGTTATAATCCCTAAACTCGTTCATCCTCTCTCCCTCCTGACAATATAGTTCATAGTATTCCTTGCTCACCCCAGTCTCTTCTTTACATACCTCTCCTGTATCCTATTCACCTCCTCACTTACCTCCACCTCCACCCGGCTCTGCCTCATCATCACATTTTCCCTTCTCACCCTATTTTTTATATGACTATGTACTCCCACATTCATCCGAAATAGGAAGCCCAGATACACAAACTCTTTCACTTACTGTACTTACTGTACTGCCTTCTCCTTCTACTTTCCTCCATTATATCTTTCAGCTCATTTCCTAAATACCATAACCTTCGAGTTGTTCGCATTTAATTATAACCTTTTTTCCGAATATCTTCGCAACCATTTCATCATCTCGTTTAAAGCCTCTTTACTCATTGCTAGCACCACTATGTCATCAGTATATACGAGTGATCATATCCTGACTCCTCTTACCGTTACTCCTCCTACCACTTCCGCTGCTAAATTACTTTCCATATCCGCGATAAAAATTGCAAAAAATGTTGGGCAGAGCGGACACACTTGCCTCAACCCCCTATTCATCCAGAAATCCTCAAAGATTCTCTCCCCTCCTCTCACCCTATTTTTCTTCTCCTAATATACTTTTCTTACCATCTCGATCAGGCATATCGACAGTTCCCTCTCTTCCGTAGCCTCTCACAACCTACCCTTATCCATAAAAGGAAGCGCGCGTTTTAGGTCTACAAAAAATGCGCGAACTTTCGCACGCTTTTTAGCTCATTCTCTATCCACCACGTGTTGCAAGACGTAAATATTTTCGATGGTACTCCTTTCCTCTCTAAATCCCACCTGCGTCTCCGGCATCATCCCTTTTCTTTCAACATCCTTCCGCAGCTTTCTTGCCAATACCATAACGTATATTTTGTACGCCGTATTCATTAGCGTAATTCCTCTATCATTTTCCTGCCTCTCTCTATCCCCTTTTTATACAGTGCTATGATCAATTCCTTTCTCCACCCTCTTGGGTCAATCAACGGGAAACACTCTCAGCCTTAGTTCTTATTATTTTTATTTATTTTCTGTATTCTCCTATTCTTTCATACTTCTCACGGAGCCTAAACCTGCCAGCGAAGAGAAATCTACAAAATTTTATTCGAATGTCTAAACCTTTCCCGCCAATACTGAACGAGAGGCTGCCACCATCCGAACGACCGAGACCATTGTGCAACACAGTCGCTAGCGGGCATTGAGCCCCGTATCCGAAATGAGAAAGTGAATTCTCATTGTATTAAATCTTTCTCATTGTTAGTGTCACCTAACCGGCGCACTTTAACCTTGACTATTTTTCTGTATGAATTGAAACGGCCAAATGAATTCCGAAGGCCAAAAATTAGTAATTGAGACGATAGACCGCATTTCTAAAAAAATACGAATCTGCGAATTCGACTTTCTTGCGATACCTGTTCACGTGATCCCGGCGACGCCTCTGATTGGTCTATAAACTTCGACTTGTGGATCAAAGGTTTTGATATGTTCCGCTGCCATTTTGACCTGTCACTCTTTTTCTAACCTTACGAGGCAATACCTCCATACAATCTTTTTGTGAAGTTTTTCGATAATCCGTGATTATTTGGACATCCACCACTTGCTACGACCATGGGTTTCACCACTTACTAAGTGTCCCGAGTGTTTCCCGGAAAATTGCGCATGCTTAAGCAAAGTTAGTAGACTCTTGTAGTGAGGCTTAGAATCTAGTCCTGTCTTATGTTTCTCATCTTTCAATTTTGGAATGAAAAGAGTTTTTGTTTCTAATTGGTTTAGGACGTTAATGTGGTACGATAGTGGGAATTCAGCTTAGTGAATATAAAATATTGTTTCGACGCGTGCGTGTAAGGCACTAAGAGTTTGTAAAAAAAATTGTCAGAAATAAATATAGATCCTTCACGTTGTGTGTTATAGAAACGTTGAAATGGCCTTATGAAATTTATTTTGTTTTTACGAAATCCTATCCCTCGGACTTTATGGAATTTAATATGCTGAGTTTGGGGATTGGAGAAATTCATTTTTAATAAGAGGTTATGTCTTTTAGGCCGAGATTTAACCACCCTATAAGCTACTTTAACGATCTTTTTGCTAACGTATTGTAAAATTAGTTGTGACAATTAGCTCTCAATGTATTAATTCCTACCGAATCACTCTCTTGAGGAAATTTATGTTTCCCTATATGGTCTCCAATCCCTGTCATAAAACATTGTAGGATAGTTTCGCTCATTTCCCCTTGCGATTCTTCTTAATAAATTGAGCCCCCACTTTCCAGAGATATTTCGAGGTAATTAATCCATGAGTAAGAGGTATTTTGTGATAATAAATGTTTCTACGTTGGACCACCAATCCGCTCTATCAATTCTTGTTGAAGGGCTGAAGGTAGTCTAGGAATAAAATTTTTCCTGCGTATATTTTTTTCTTGAAATCGTTAAACTTACTGAAAGGCAGGAGGACACAAACAGAACAATACGGTCACATGGAAATGTGCCACCGATTGGTTAGCCGACGAGCTGCTACAATGTTAGCAGCCGATAAATTTGAGCGCCTATTACATACAGTAGGTACGCCGGACTAGTATTTGCGTCGCCCCGCAGCGCAGATCTGTGAAGTGACTCGTCATAGACTATAAAGTTGTCGAGCGACCGAATTAGATCAAATAGCTGGCCACTGTAAGAAAGTCTTATTTAAATCTACCTACACACAATTTTTTTTAGTCGCGGGTCCTGAAAAATCCATTCGCACCATCGATGGAGCGGATTTTGTTTATCCGTTGTTTGGGCATATAGCCGCAACTTGATTAGACATAAAGCCATAACAACGAAAAGAGCGAGCAGGATAATGAAAGGTGTGTCTTTTCATTTCGACTTCGTTAATTAACTAGTGATGTGTGTTCGGGATTCAGTGTGGTGGGGACAAAATCTGAACAATGCCTTAATAATATATTCAAACTGGTTTTCTTTTAGCGAGTATGACTGGTTACATCAAATTAAAAAAGTGACGATTTATATTATTCAGTAGTATATTACATCTTACAAAAATGCTTGTATAAACGAATGAGTGATCTATGTGGTTAAAAAAATGGTCTTAGTATGCCAAGTATTCTATACTTGAAATAAAACTTCAACTATTCATTATTTCTGACGATTCTTCACTGTCTATTCCTGATCTGGCAAAATTATTTATATAGAAACGTAAACATTAAACACTAATCTTTCGTGTCAAGAATATACCACCATACTGGAAGGGCGCTAAGACTCGTCCACATCATTCTGTAGGGTTTAATAATTGAACAAAAATATTAATTAGTTAAATTCTATTGCCTTGAATGGATCGGAACGTGAGGTAGACTATATATTAGCGTTGGATAGTCTGTTCGGAACAGTTGAAAGCAGGCAAGTCAAATAAATGATCGACGGTCAGAACATATCAATTTTTTAGTCAGTGTGGCGGTGAGCCTTAATTATTTTACTTTCAATCATCTAAAATGGTGATGACCTCACATGAACTTTCGTGTCATTCATGGAGCATCATGCTGAAAGGCCGCTGACTTTAAGTTCACATAAGTTAATTTAAGTTCGATCTTCCAAAATGGCGATGATCGACTTCTCAAATCGATAACACGTAGCCTAAGGATATAATTATTTATCAATAAAAATGAGTTGTTTCTTTATGTGATGGTTTTGTTAGCTATCTGAGGCATCAACTGCCGTAAAAAATTTATTTCTGTTTTACCCGTAATTTAGACTTTATTCTTGTACACCAAAATTCTTATTGTCTCTCATGTTCAATTTCTTCCTAACCATATGCCTCTCAGTTTTGAGCTAGCGGAGAGAAAATTGAATACATTTTCTTTCATCCATTTTATCGTTTAAGGTATTCTTTTAATTTCATGAACAAACTGGTGACCTTCAGGCAAAAATGTAGAAATCATTTAAAGATCTAAAAGTAGAAAAACTCACTACTTGAAATTAGCTCAAAAAATTTCAGAATTGACTTGACGTTGACAATGGCCTTCGAAAAAAATGCACTGCCTAAGAAATAGCTATTAGGATGTTACTAAGTATACTACATCCTAATTAGCTGAGATTTTAGTCAATAGTCATTCAACGAAAAACCAAAGGTTATAATGGGGCCTTGAACTTTGGGCTCAAAGAGCTGAGCAACACAACAACTTTAAATCAATCAAAGGAATAAGAACTTAAAATAAACAAAATAATTGATTGAGAAATGGTTGAAACATGTTCAATTAAAAATTTAATAAATCAAGTTTAATGATTTAAAGATTAAATAAAAAAGAATACATTTATTGAATTAAAGGTTCATTAAATAAACAAAGTTAATTATTTGATTAGACAAGACAAATTTAATTGATTTGAAATGAATTAAATAGATAGTCTAATTAATTACAACTAAATTAAAGTAAGGAAATTTAATTAATTACAAATTAATTCAATGATCGAAGGTTAAGCAAGTAAAAATTGATTTAATTGATCAAATTTAAATATTTTCAATTAAATTAGATAAATAACATTAAATTAATTACAAATTCATTGAATAAATAAAGTAAATTAATTAAACAAAGAAAAATAATTAAATATAAATTCATTAAACAACTAAAGTTTGATCAATTAAAGTTTAGTTATGTCCACTAATTCTAATGAATCAAAAATCTAAAGAATTAATAATTTCAGATAGCAGGATAATATTAAGTTTTGCTGTTTTTATCATGGGACTCACACTCAATTACAGAATTTCGTGTTAGGGTTGTGTGAAGAAATAATTGTTCCGATTTGGTAATACAATCGAAGAAGTTTTAAATACTAAGTGAATTTAATTGTGTATTATTATTTATTCAGAAAATAGCAGTAGGCATTTTTGTATTTAAAAAATAAGCCGTCCGAGGTTATAATGGTGAACGAATCGGAATTTTAAGTACCTCATTCCATCACGGATATCGATGAGGATGGATTAAGGAAATGTTTAGATAAAAGGGAGCACAACTGACGGGGTTCATCCCAAGTATTAAGAGATCAACTTATTAGGCGGTGATATTATTCACCCGGTATGGACAACTATGACCCTGCAGTGGGAATCGCAAATCTCACGTCAAGCACTGTCACTAAGGCGGTTAGTGGTAGTGGCGCCCTGACTTTTACTACGGTCGCATCCACAACGGGCAACCTTTGCTCCACTTTCAGGTGTCGTATGTCGTCTCATGAACATGAGTCCACATGCGAGTCGCGTATCTGGGCAGCTAATCAGCGATATGCGCTCCGAAAATTGGAAGATGATAACAGACACAATTTTTCAAACCGGAAAATTCTATCCAGGGAATATTAGGCTTATTGTGGGCGCGCAGCTGGCTCGAAAGCCACCTATCGTATGTTCAATGGTTCACACATAAAAAAGGAGAGAAGACAGGTTGAGCTGCCAGTACAAATTTCAAGCGTATCGTGGACTAGGCCGGAACAGTTTTCAGGGTACAGTTGGGCCCATAAGCTATTGGTTACGAGTTTTTCAAATAAACCCACCTATCAAGGAGGTATAACAAGCCCTCTGATCTCAAATAGCACCCCTATTTACAGGGCCATAGCAGTTTGCTATCCTGAGGATAAGCATAATAATTAAGTTTATTACCTCATCGAAGAAGTAATGCTGATAGCAATAACATTTCTGTAGGATGGCCTGACAGCCGAATGGTTCAGTATGAAAAGATGGGCGTAGCCGACTTGGGAAGGATTTAAAGCTGCCTTTCGCACCCAGTTCGATAATATTAATTATCAATGGAAACTGAACGAAAAAGTAGCCAAGAGATACCAGGGAAATAATTAACTACCATCTAATTATCTCATCTACATCTAGGGCTTATATCAAAGGTTCTGTAGGCCCGTAATACTACCAGAACAAATGCATAGGGCGTAAACTAACCTGCGTTCCGACATAAAGCATTTAGTTAGGCGCTATGAATTCTTCCATTATTATGGCTTGGCTTTTTTGGCAGCTGACCTAGAGAGCCCTTTGAGCAGCTTGGAGGACGATAGGCCACCACGATAAGCCTACCAAGAGGGAGCATTCATTTTTCCCTGAGTTCGCTTATACTTATAACGGTTTGCGACAGTATAAATTTGACTGATAATAAAGAAAAATCAACTTCGGAAAAGCTGATTAAAGGTAAGCGGCAGTCCGAAAACAAGAATCCAAAGGCAGGAGAGCCTACGTATTGTATTAAATCGAAAGAACCACCTACAATCCAGTTTTCCAATAGAAATCGAAAGCTTAAGATCCAACCTAAGCAGAAGCTACCCTGTTTTAATTGCAAGGATGATGATCATTATTGGAAGAGGTGTCCAACTAAGTGGCATAAATTCTGCCGGATATATCTTTGAGAAATTCGACGAAACAAATCAACCCAAAAAGTCAATATTGGCTGTGAATAACAGGGCTGATTCGACAAGTCGCATCCACTTAACTTAAATCTAAGAATTGAGGACGACTCTAAACAATCTTGTCAGGACTCAGTAGAAGAAGGTATTTAGGTCCTAAGGGAGGTATTCAGAATCCGAGTTTACCGTTCAACCCTAAACTAAGTAAGGTAAAGCCACACGACTGAATATTGATGCTGTGATAGGCCGAAAATTCTGTCATTAAAATCATTAAAAAGGGGAATAATTAAATTAACCTGAATGAAAGGGAAGCGGTCATAATGGCGAATGGCACCTCAGAGTCTGACATGGATAAAGCTTCTTTCTCCTCTACATAAATTACCGGCAGGTAAGTTCGTCGAGTACGTGTTCGAGACATAGGAAAGTTCTCCTATAAAAACCATCGCATGTCACCGAAGGTCCATGAGACGTTACTAAATGAAATCCAAATGCTGATCGATAATGACATCATCGAGCTCTTATCAAGCGAATGGTGTATCCTAGTCGTGATGGCTATAAAATAAGATGGATGCTTTTGGATGTGAATCGACTTTCAAAAAGGTAATGAAGACAGTAAGAAAGATGCATATCCGTTACTCTTCATGGCTAATATTCTGGATAAGTTGAGCTTAGCTCGATATATTTCAAGACTGGACTCTTAACTCTGATAAATTCCATTTTTTTCCCTCAAAGACTATGCCAGAATTTGCGAATCCTTAACCCTACTAACTAATAAAAATCAAGCCTTCATTTGGGACGAGGAACAAGAGGAGGCATTCCAAATGCTTAAAAAGGTTTTATTCTCATCACCAATTGTGGCGCATCCCGATTTCAGCGTCCTCTTCACAATTCAGACAGACGCCAGCAACACTGGTCTGGGTGTAGAAGTCACTCAAGAACAGGGTGGTCGAGAAAAAGTAATTGCTTATACCTGTATAACTCTGTCCAAGGCTTAGCGTAATTATTCTACCAGGGAGCATGAATGACTAGTTGTCGTCTGGGCAATCAAGAAATGCAGGTACTACTTAGAGGAGTATCATTTCACGGTCAGCGCCGACCATAACAGCCTGCGATGGTTCTGCAATATTCGAAATCCTACTGGCAAATTGGAAAGAGTGATATGAGTGACGATACCAAAACAACCCATTTTTGGAGAAGATTTTGGATAATCTAGATGCCTCGAAATTGAGCATACTTCAAGACCAGATTAATCATGTCATGAGAGAGGTGCATGAGAATCCTGAATCCGGCCACATGGGCATTGAGAAGACTTTCTACAGAGCAAAATCGAGCTATTATTGGCCGGGAATGTTTAAGAACGTCAGTACGTAGATCCGGATCACCATGAGTTAGACGTGCGCCTAAAAGACTTCATGTTCGCGTATAATACATCCGTGTACAGTACTACAAGGTCTACTCCGGCACTTTTAAATGTGGGAAGGGAGCCCAGGCCTATAAATCTGTTTCGATGCACCGATGAGGCGGATGCTCAGTTGCCCCCATCTGATGTTAAAGGCATTTTTGAGACCATACAAACATTATAACCGAGGGCACATGGATGTAACTTTTAAAGTCGGCACTTAGTCAAGAAGCCGGAAAACTTCTAGTCTCGTAAGAGTCAGAGTTTTTCGTGTAAGTTATTGAAATCATTTGGAGGGCCGTGCGGTGTCGTACAAGTTTGCTTACCCGGCCGATCAGGGGATCGACGAAAGACCGATGCGTAAGAGATTTCGTTACCGCTCCTACTAAGCTTAAACATAATGAACTTGCCAAATTCGTTAAAAGGTGATAGCGAAGACTCAAAGAGTTTAAGGGAATTACTGGTCGAGAATAATTTTTCCATCCTGAACGTAGTATGAATATCAGAGAGTCTCGTACGTATAGTTAGCCTTCATAAGGTATAAATAATCATATTAGAGCAACCCTCAACCTTCAAGTAAATAAATTACACCGCTTTACATCTGGCAGAAGAAGGTGTAAGCCGCAAGAGGTTCTTCTGATTAATCTTGGCCAGCTGCTGGAAGACCGTCTTGTTCAACGAGGGTTGGGAAGTGACTCCGCGCCTATTCGAGTCCACGAAGGTAATAATGTAATAATTCAACAGAAGTAGTTTTTTCGTATCTCTTTCGATATATGACCGGGTAGTGTTGACCCCTATTAAATTAATGCTATATAAATTTTCGTTTTCTTTTCTATGTAATTTAAGAGTTAAAATAAGCATTTAAGAATTTCGGGACATTCAGCTTAATGGTATCCACTTTAGTTTTGGCAAGTTGGTCCACTACGTGGTGCCACTTGTTCAATTTGATTTGGCGTGAAGCTTAAAAAGACACTTTTACTTTTCTACATTACTTCATTAATTAAAAAATTCATGTGCGCTACTAAGTGGCCCTAAAGTATTATTAAACTTTTTTCTGTTCTCCTGATGCTATTGAAGATATCACGTATTGATTTATTAACCCGTTTCTGCAGGTAGACATTAATTATAATTAAAAATAGCCGTACCATATTAGCGGTCGGCAAAACAAAATTAGGTTGTGAAAGGTAGGATTACTTACGAGAAAACCTTGATATTCTTTATTAAATACGATAAATATGACTCGAAATATTATTCTGAACAACATTTATTTAAAAAATCTATACGACTTTCCAAGTCTCTCCGTTCGCTCGTAATCCGGGAACTTGCTTTTATAATGCTAACGCAGCAGTCGAAGCTCTCTAAGGCTAACAACTAGCCAATTTACAAATGTAAAGATCAACGACTTAGGAGAATAATTCTAATCAAGAATTAAAATTGTTCTCCAATCAATTTATGTTATTATTTTTCTTTACTCATGTAAAATTAGTCTGCATCCCCTAAACCAATAACAAAACATGCGTACCTAGGCCTAGGCTAAGGATGCTTAAAACCACCACTCATTGTACCTATACGAAAACCCTATAGAAAAAAATATCACAAATATCCCTAACTGAATCACCAAAACTAGGAACTGTCGCGGTGCAGAAAGCAAAAGTAAAATCGCAGTCCATTGAGTGACCTGGCACGAGCCAGATCAACTTCAAACTTTTGCCCGCCCGTACCTCGTGTTTCTAATTACGCCAGAACTTTCAGAGACAAATTCTTAACATTTAAGTCGTTATTGTCTATTTTGCATAAAAGTGAAGCTAAAGAAGTGACAGGTGTTCGTGTGTTTTAAAGCTCGCGCGAAAGCCCTAGAGACTAGAGTGGCTTATTAACCCATGAAATTACAAAGTTTTCGCCCGCTTGTGAAAACACAAAAAAAAAGGATTATATGTGACACGTTCTACCCATTGTAGAATTTTGCCTCTTTCCGTTGCTTCTTATGTATTATTGTTATGTTTTGTGTTTAAAGAAAAATAATAATAATAATAATAACAGCCGTGTTTGGAAAAATCTTATCACAAAATTATTTCCATACGACACACTTGATTGAACCCTTTTATGGAAAGGTACAGTAACTATCAGTTCAATGTAAGGGTACCAACCCACAATGAAAATGTAATAGGAAAGACGAGTATCTAGCCCTTCTTTCAGATTTAGGGAAGCCTCTCCCCAGCGTACAATCTTGAATTAATACTTTTCTTTTGCATTGAGTCTACGGAATGTTAGTCATAATTTATTTCCTGGAGACTGTATGAATTTCAAAAATAGATTTTGATTATTTCGAACTTGACAAACTGATAGTGGCAGCGGTGGGTCCTACCCCTGCTGTTGTCCATATTCAGCGAATATGTACCTGCCCTCAAGGCAGGTATAGGGGTTTACTACGAGCAATATAAACGATATAATTATTTGAATAATTACTTTTTGAAAAAATGAAAAAACACCTGGAGGTATTGCTAAAATAAATGCAGAGGTATCCTTAGTTTTTCAATCGGACTCTTAGTTTTATTTATAGTCAAGGTACAATAATGAAATGTATACGAGGTATGTTCAAAAAGTAAGGTGACTTTTCAATTTTCGCGGACTACGTACATTCAAGTTTTTAATTTTTTGTTTTGTTGTGTTGGTACACTCGTCACGATCATGTGTTCAGTTTTGACTATATAGCTCGTGTTGTTTTTCTGGCAGAGGCGTAAAAGGTTAGAATCTAGTGCTCTAAAACTCTTGAAATGTTGACAGTTGCATACGGTGAGTCTACTCTGAGTAAGAAAAATGTGTATAAGTCGTACAAGCTGTTCCAAGAAGGCTGAGAGGATGTCGAAGACGAACCTCGCCCTGGACGTCCCAGCACATCAACAACAGATGAAAAAGTTCAAGCAGTGGAAGAAATGGTGTTGAAAAATCGCCGAATCACCATCAGAGAAGTTGCTGAAGATGTTATCACATCGGTTGGCTCATGCCATGCTATCTTTTCGGACGTTTTGGGCATGAGACGTGTGCCAGCGAAATTCGTTCCAAAACTGCTTAAATTTGATCAAAAGATCCATCGCATGAGCATCGCTCAGGAGATGTTGAATGAAGTCAATAATGATACTGATTTTCTCAAAATGGGTTATAACTGGGGATAATAAGGTCAATAAGGAGTATTATCTTCATGTTATGCGCCGTTTACGAGAGGCGATACGCAAAAAACGTCCGGAACTTTGGAAAACTAATTCGTGGCTTTTGCATCACGATAATGCACCTGCTTATTCATCGTTGCTTGTGAAAGATTTTCTGACCAAAAACAGCACCATAGTCATGCCTCAGCCTCCATATTCAACGGATTTGGCCCCCAGTGACTTTTTTCTTTTCTCAAAACTGAAGAGACCCATGAAAGGAAATCGATTTTCAACGATTGAGGAGATAAAAACTGCATCGCCGAAAGAACTCAAGGCTATACCACAAAATGATTATCAGAAGTGCTTCGATGATTGGAAAAAGCGTTGGCACAAGTGTATTATATCTGAGGGGGATTACTTTGAAGGGGACAACATAAATATTGAGGAATAAATGAATATTTTTTGAGAAAACCATAAAGTCACCTTATTTTTTGAACACACCTCGTATTCTACATGGGATATCATGAAGGTGGGAGCATTGAAGGGATAAACTAACCCTTTTGCTTTGTTTAAATTTATTTCGTTTAAGTTATGTCAAAGTATATTATCTTTGAGTTACTATTTTCCCATTGTTTTTTATAATTGTTATTATAACTGCTAAAAATTATAAACAATATAATTATTTAGATAATTAATTTCTAGGAAAAATGAAAAAACAACCTGGAAATATTGACGCGATAAATACAGGGATATCTTTAGTTTTTCGACAGCACTTTTAGTTTTATGATACGTCAAGGTATGATATGTTTCAGTTATTAAAATTTGATTGTTTTCCGCAATTGTGAAATAAATTCCTGGAAATTCTCAACAATATAATTGTTTAAATAATTACTTTTTCGAAAAAATAGGAAAACACATGAAGATATTTCCGACATGAATGCAGATGTATCTTCTGTACTTCGATAGGTCTTTTAGTCTGATGGTACGTGAAGGTATGCTATGTTTTAGTTAGTAACTATTAACAGCTTTCTAAACTATTTGAAGAAATGCCTCAAAACTATAAGAGATATAATTGTTTATATAATTATTTTTCTGGAAAAAAAACCCCTTGAGATATTGCTGAGATGA
This sequence comes from Belonocnema kinseyi, assembly GCF_010883055.1. Classification (NCBI taxonomy): domain Eukaryota; kingdom Metazoa; phylum Arthropoda; class Insecta; order Hymenoptera; family Cynipidae; genus Belonocnema; species Belonocnema kinseyi. Next base: position 117,239,930 of record NC_046662.1, on the reverse strand, counting down.
ATTCATGGGTATCTTTAATTTTTCTATAGGATTTTTAGTTTTACGGTACGTCAAGATATGTTCTGTTTCAGTTAGTGACATTTAATTTCTTTCCATAATTTTTAATACATTCCCAAAAAGTATAAATAATATAAATTTTTAAATAATTATGTCTCTGGAAAAATGAGAAGCCCACCTTGAGAGGTCCCTTTTTTTCGGTAGAACTTTTAGTTTTATGGTATGTCAAGGAATGTCATTGTGATGTATGCGAGTTAGGCATGAGCGCGTATGGTAAATCATAGCTGACGTTTTCCTGTGTCTGAGGGCGTGTATGAGGAGCGTACGCAATATCCGAACAACTAGCGCGATTATGAGCAATTATCAGTCTGTCCGGTGTCGCGAAAGAGTAAACACTCAACTATACTATTTTCATTTGTAACCTTTCCTTACGGGACATTTTCTTTAATAAATACACCTTATACTAGACGCTGACACTGAAAACTTTGTTTAACATAAAAGTTATACTAAAGACATCACAGTTATGTTACAGTTAGTAACTGTAAATAATTTTCCATAATAGTTACAAAAAATCGTGAAAATTAAAAGCAATATAATTGTTTAAATAATTACTGTAGTGCACAACGGGCGTGAGGTGCGAATACACGAGCACGACATTACGCCGGCATTACGACAGGTAGCGAGTCCAGATCTACTCTGTATGCCTATTGTAATCAAGCAATTTCATAATTAAACATATTATTCTTATTCTAAACCGAGTCTACGATCAAACTTATTTCCTGTAGGCAGTTCTTATTCCATTTTCCCTTACAAGAATTTCAAACAATTATGTTTAAATTTTATGTCCTCGGCATTAGATTTAATTATAAATTATTTATAAAAGTAAATTACAGATTTCAAATAAAATTGTCATTGAGGGCGAGATTGTTAGTAGGTTATTTTCCGCCTAAAATACGTATTTTAATATTATATCTCTTCCAATTGGTGTTGCATGGCATACATTTTGATTTGTCGCTTACCTTTTTTTTAATCTTCAAAAAATATTAAAAATTAAAATTGATATTCCAATTGTTCCATACCACCCCACTATGCATTCTATTTTACAAGCCGCGTGTTCCATATCGCCCCAACTAACCTACAGTACTTAATACTTAACTTCTGAAAAATGAGTTCGTTCTGTTTAGAAAAACATATGTGCAACTTGTAAATGATAAATTGAAAAAAATTTTAATTAATATTTGTTCCCGCAAGTTCTTACGGGTTACAATTTTATTAGCGTCAAGGATTTTGTGCACCGTCTCGCCCCACCTCCCTCTACTAAGTGGAAATGTGAGTGCATGAAATAGAGTGACGGGAAACGTCGGAAAAGGTTTTCATTAAATAAGAGTATTTCACGAAAGAGCGAAACCAGACTATAGAGTACTTTCAGCGAGTAATATCCTTGGCATAGTTAATGGATTTCAAAACAGGGACTAGCTGGATCCAGAAACTCAATAAGCAACAAATAATCTATAAGTTAGCGGCAAGAAAACAGAAATTCAAAGAAACAGAGACTTTTGATGTACTTCGTGAAAAACTTAGGAAAGCTATAGAAAAAGAAACATCAACGGAAAAGACTGGCGACGAAGAAACCATAAAGTCGAATAGAATCAGGTCAGAATCTGACGAGGAAAACTTTTAATCCGGAAATTATGGTAGCGATTCCGATTGGGAAGACAACATGGCAAAAAATGTTACGGACGTAGCATTTACGTAAATATTTACGGACGTAAATACAGAACTGTGACACCAATTAGTGTATGGGATACGTGAAAAGGATATAAGAGTAAAGCTATCTAGCGAAAAAGACTTGAAGTATGAAAATGCATTACAAATAGCAAAGTCATTCGATTCCGCGATCAAGAACGTGGCAGCATCGTCAAACGCATTGAAAAATTAACATAAAAAAGAAGAAGTGTGTAAAATCCGAAACGAACAGCCCAGTTACAAGAACAATACGAAAAGAAAATTTAAACGCTACAGTTGTGGAGAAGAAAACCATATGAGCAAAAACTGCAATTTCAGAGATTATAAATGCAGTCGCTGTGGCAAGAAGGGTCACATCGTGAAAGCATACTGGAGCAAGGGTAGCGAAAAGAAAGCCAAAGAAGATGTAAACAAGGTCGAGGTGGACAGCTCATCCGACAGCGACGAGGCGTATTCGAGATCACCTCACAAAAAAGATTTTTCCACATTCAGCTCAGTAAAAATAGTAGTAAAAATAGTGTAAAAGCGAAACTGATAAGTACATCAATCGTAAACAAAGCTGCCGATAGCACGAATGTAAATAGCAGCTTTTTGAATAATAAATGTTACGAGATTGAATGTTAAGGCACGAAACCAATATTCCTGAACATGAATATAAATAGTCAGAATTTAAATTTTGAAATAGATTTGGGCACTTTCAAAACAATAATTTTAGAGGAATTCTATAAGAAACATTTTCAGAATACTAATCTATCGGCAGCTGATGTTAAACTAAACGCGTACGGAAGAGTACCACTGAAGTCAGTTAGTAAGTAAAGGAACTGGCAGGTTAACTACGAGATCTCAACAAAAACTTAAACTGCGTAGTTTTACTGGGAATAGGGCCACCGTTTGTGGCTAGGAAATGGCTTTCTGAATTTGGACTATGGCCGTTGATAGTGCAAAGTTCAACAGCCGATGTGAATAAAGTCGAAGAAGTAGGTTTAGTCGAAATCTTGAAAAGCGAATACTCGAAACTATTTAAAAATTTGCCAGGTCTCTATGATAAAAGTAAAATAAAAATGTTTCTGAATGATAACGCAAGACCGGTAGCCTTAAAATTTAGGCATGTAGTGCATGCATTAAAACTACCGCTAGAAAAAGAGTTAGACAGACTAACAAAAGTAGAAAATTTAATAGAAGTAGATGTTATTGCATATGCAATTCCCCGTGGATGATGAGAGTTCAAAGCTATTAACTATTATAACGCACAAGGGGTTTTCCAGGTACTCGAAAATTCCGGAGGTTGTCTCGCCCGCACCAGCTGATGTGCAGCGAAAAATGAATGAGTGCTTGCGACGCGACGCCTCGAAGGAACAAAAGCGTATCTCGACAATATTTACGTGACGGGTAAAACTAAAGAGGAACATTTAGAAAGATTGAGAGAGAACGAGAGAGAATTGGCGAGTAGATATCTCCGAGAATATTAGCGAATTTCGATCCAAAAGAAGAGGTCATGTTTGCTTGGGAGGCTTCGGACTACGGGTTAGCTGCGATTTTTTCGCATAAGTACAAAGACGGCACAGAAAAATCAATAGCCTATTAGTCCAAAAGAATTCAAAAGAGTGAGTTGAAAAGATCACTGACAGACAAAAAGGCAATGGTCATTGTTTTTGGTTTTCAACGATTCTATTAGTATGTATTTGAGAGAAAAATCATCTTGCGCACGGACAATAAGCCGTTGCAGCTCATTTTAGGGCCAAGAAAAGGGATTCCTATAATAGCTGACAACAGGCGTCAACGATGGGCATATTTTTAACAGGGTTCAGATACAGGATGAAACATGTTAAATCAGAAGAGAATGCAAACAGCGACGCACTGTCGAAGTTTCCCGTTGAGGCTGTCTCTTCTGGGGGGTGAGAGCATGTATTCCAGAATCGATGAGAGTGCCGATATTAAAAGAAATTCATTCGTCTCACTTAGGCCTCGTAAAGATTAAAATCTTTGCGCGTTCTTGACTTTGGTGGCCGGAAATAGATTGTATGATTGAGGAAACTATTAAGGACTGTAAGGTGTGCATGATAGAAAGAAAGAAACCAGCGAATACTTCACTTACGACGTGGCCGTGGTCTAACGAGGCGTGTAGCCGCATTCACTGCGACTTTAAGGGACCATTTTTTGGAAATATGTTCTTAATTGTAATTGATGTGCACAGTAAGTGGCCGGAGATATGTAATTTCAAAAATAAGACGAAAGCATATAGATTAGTGCAAGAAATGATAGACCAATTTACGCGCCACTGACTCCCATTGCATTGCGTAACGGATGGAGGGCCGCAATTCCGCAGCGAGGAATTTCAAAGCAAAAAATAACGTAGTAAAAGGGGGAGAGAAGCTGGATGCCGCAAAAATGAATTCCTAATCGATTATAGAAGTATCGCGTACAGCACGACGTGGACGAGCCCCTCTTTCATTTTGTATAAATGAGCACTAAGAAAAAGATTGGATTTGTTAAAATCGAACAATGTATTAGATTGGGTAAATAACAAACAAAAGGCGCACATAACAGCGATACTAGGACCTAGACGCGAGACCTTCAAAGCCGGGGATTCCATTATGTTGGATAACTTTAGGGCTCATGGCGAAAAGTGAGTACATGGCAGTGTAATAAAACCAAGTTCACCATCTACATTTGTTCTTTAAGCAAACGATAACATTGTACAGAAAAGGCACGTTGGCCTAATGTTAAAGCAAAAAATTTGCCTGTTCGACGAAGTTCTAAAAGGCTTTTAAATAAAATGGGGGGAAAGTTGTAGCGTACAACGAGCATGTAGTGCGAATACACAAGCAGGACGCAAGTTACGTACGAATAGCTCGAACACTTCGCTGAGAGACTCTGCTTATAAGCTGGTCGCAAGCCGGCATTACGACAGGTAGCGAGTCCAGAACTACTCTGGATGACTATTGTAATCAAGCAGTTTCATTATTAAATATATTATTCTTCTTCTAAACAGATTCTACGGCCCAACTTGTTTCCTGTATACCTCCTACTCCGTTTATCTGCAACGATACTCGGACATTACAATTACTTTTGTGGAAAAATGAAAAAAGCACTTGGTTATATTGTCGAGATTAATACAGGTGTATCATTAGTTTTTCGATAGGACTTTTTTTATGGTACATCAATGTATGTGTAGTTTCAGTTAGTAACATTCCAATGCCTTCCATAATTGTTGGATAAATTTCTAAAAATTATGAACAATATAATTTTTTAAATAGTTATTTTTCTGAAAAAATGAAAAAAGGACCTGGATATATTGTCGAGATAAATGCGGGGGTTTCTTTAATTTTTCGATAGGACTTTTAGTTTTTTGTGATTCAAGATATGCTACGTTTCAGTTAGTAACTTTTAATTTTGACCATAAATATTAAATGAATCTATAAAAATTATATACAATATAACTGTTTGAATAATTACTTCTCTGGAAAAATGAGAAAAGCACCTGTAGATGTTTCCCAGATGAAAGCAGCGCTCTCTCCGTTCATTTGGACAGAACTTTTAGTTTTATGGTACGTCAAGGTATGTTATGTATCAGTAAGTACCAATATCAGTAGCAATATAATTGTTTTAATGATTACTTTTATGAAAAAATGAAAAATACACATGGATATATTGTCGAGATCAATATAGGTGTATCTTTAGTTTTTCAATAGGACTTTCCTTTTGACGGTACGTAAAGGTATGCTATGTTACAATTAGTTAATTTCATTGTTTTCCATAATTGTTAAATAAATTCCTGAAAATTATCAACAATATAATTGTTTGAATAATTACTTTTCTGGAAAAATGAAAAAAACACTCGGAGATATTTCCCAGTTAAATACAGCTTCATTTAGCAACTTTAATAATTTTTCATATCATTTAAATCAGTACCTTAAAATTATAAGCAATATAATTATTTATATAAATAAACTTTCAAGAATCATAAGCATTACAATTTTTGAAATAATTACTTTTCGGGGAAAATAAAAAAAGCACCTGGAGATATTTCCGAGATAAATGAAAGGGTGTCCTTAGTTTTTCTAGAGGAATTTTAGTTTCAGGGTGAGTCAAGGTATGTTCTGTTTCAGTTAGTAACGTTGACTAGTTTTCCATAATTTTTAATAAATTCTTTAAACTTCTAAACAATATAATTCTTTAAACAATCACTTTTTCGAAAACATGGAGAACATCAGTATACATTGCCGAGATCAATGGAGGGGTATCTTTAATTTTTCGATAGGAGATTTAGTTTTATTGTACGCCAAGGTATTTCATGTTTCATTTATTCAATTTAATAGTTTTTCATAATATTTAAATTAATTCCTGAAAATTAAAAGTAATGTAATTGTTTGAATAATTGCTTTTCTGGAAAAATGTAGAAAGTACCTGGATATATTTTCGAGATCAATGTAGGGTTATCTATAGTTTTATGATAGAAATTTTATTTTTATGGTACGTCAAGGTATTTTATGTTTTAGTAAGTAAGTTTGAACAGTTTGCCATAATTTTTGTATACATTCTTGAAAATCATAAATAATATAATTGTTTAAATAATTACTTTTTCGAAAAAATGAAAAACAAGTGGATATATCATCGAGATGAATTCAGGGGTGTCTTTAATTTTTGGGTAGAACTTTTAGTTTGATGGAACGTGAAGGTATTTTATGTTTCAGTTAGTAACTTTGAATAGTTTTCTATAATTGTTGAATTAGTTCCTGAAAAATAAAGACAATGTATTTGTTTAAATAATTACTTTTTCGAAAAAATGAAAAAGCAACTGGATATACTGCCGAGATAAATGCAGCAGTGTCTTTAGTTGTTCAAGAAGACTTTTAATTTTATGGTACGTCAAGGTATTTTATGTTTCAGTTAGTCACTTTTAAGAGTTTTTCATAATGTTTAAATACAGTGAAACACTTCAATAGCCCTCCCTTCTATAAATATTCAGAGAATTGAAGCCGCGCCGTAGGTAGGTATAACAGGAACTGCGCGGGGGCCGGGGGGTCTGCGGTTGTCACTCGGAGGAGCAGTCAAGCGTGAACAAACAAAAGCGGAGCGGGCTACAATGAGCTAGTTCACACTCAAGGTCAGCCCCAAAATCGGCGCTATAAAAGAGTTTCACTGTAAATTGAAAAAAATTGTAAGCAATGAAAATTGTTTAAATAATTACTATTCCGTAAAAATAAAAAAGCACCTGGATAGATTGCCGAGATGAATGCAGGAGTTTTGTTAGATATTTGATAGAACTTTTGTTTTTATGTTACGTGAAGGTATGTTACGTTGCAGTTAGTAAGTTCGAATACTTTTCCATAATTGTTAAATAATTTCCTAAAAATTATCAACAATATAATTCTTTGAATAAATAGTTTTTTCGAAAATTTGAAAGAGAACTGGAGATATTGCCGAGATGTATGCAGGGGTGTCTTTCGTTTTTTGATAGGAATTTTAGTTTTATTTACGTCAAGTTATGTTATGTTTCATTTATTAAATTTAATAGTTTTTCATAATATTTAAATAAATTTCTTAAAATTATAAGCATTATAATTTTTTGTATAAATACATTCTTATGAATTATAAACAGTATAATTTTTTAAATAATTACTTTTCGGGATAAATGGAAAAATGGAGATATTGTCGAGATAAATGCAGCGGTGTCTTTAGATTTTCGATAGGACTTTTAGTTTTATGGTACGTTAAGGTATGTTATATTTCTGTCAGTAACTCCGAATACTTTTCCCGGTCCTCGGGTCCTTTTAATGCATGGCTCGCCAGTGTTATTATTTCCGTTTCTTGGTTATTATTGAGTTGATACAGCATGACGCCTAGTGCGTAGTTGCTAGCGTCTATTTCTAAATAATATCCTTTCATTGGATCTGGAAAGTATAACATTATTGACGTTTCGAACAATGTTTTCACCTGCTCAAAGTTTTCCTGTGCTTCTTCACTTCAATTCTATACAGCTCCCTTTTTATTAGCTTCAACAGAGGCACCGTTTCTAAAGCGTGTTCCTCGCTGAATTTAGAGCAGAAATTTATGAACACTAAGAATCCTCTCAGTTGTTTCACATTGCGAGGCGCAGGAAACTCTTGAATATTTTGTATTTTTCCATGATTTGGTTTGATTCCTTCTGTAGTGAGAATAAAGCCTAGAAACCTCGTTTCTTTCTTGAAAAATGAGATTTTGAGAGATTCAGTGTGAGATTGCTCTGTTCTAATCGCTCAAAAATCTTATTTATGTGTTCCAGGTGCATTTCATTCGTTTCTGACGTTATTAACGTGTCATCGACAAATGATATGATCTGGTCTCAAGTCTACAGCGATACTCGTTTTTAAATCTAAAGATACCATTCGAAATTCGTAGCTTCTGCCACAGTATTGAAAGGCCGTATATTTTCTCGAGTCTGGGTGCAGTGGCACCTGTCAGAAGCTGCTAGTCATTTCGAAATTTGACATGAAGTTCATATCTTTACATTTTTGAGAGAGTAACTCCGCAGACTCTGGGCATTCCCAATCTTCGATCAATATATTGTTCAATCGTCGCGCATCCATGCCGTCTAATGGTCCCGTCCTTTTTTTATCTTTGGCACCACGGGGTTTATATACGGGCTGTTGGATCGTTGTATTAAGTCTAGTTTCAGCATACATTGAATTTCTTCCTCTACCTTTTCTCTATGTACCATAGGGATTGGGTAGCTTCTTCCAACGAATGGTTTTTGTTCTTTGATTTGCAGCACGTGCTGATAATTTGTCAGCCATCCTGGTTCTCGTCTGCCAATTCGATCTTACATACATCATATTCTCCATTTTGTTTCGAGCTGCCTTCATCTTGCAATATTCTTATTGCTGGTTGCCCCTGTTTGTGGAGCTGAAGGTCAGCGCCTTGGAATCCAGATCGATGTTAGTCTTGTGCTCGTCCAATACGTCGATTCCGATTAAGCATGTGCGTGATAGGCGTGGCACCACCGGAAACACTAACTGGATTACTGTATTTGGAAGTTGCACTTCCGTATATATTTTTCGTGTTAGCCGTACCGCCTTGCCCCCAGGGGCCCACCTACTATAACGCCTGCTAGTGGTAAGCATGGATATTGGTTGAATCTCTCTCGATTGGCGTTGAGAAATTCTTCCGAGATACAGGCGATCTCGGCACCTGTGTCGATTAATGCCTTTGTGGCTGTTCCCCCAATTTGTATATTTGCTGCATAGCACTTGGATCTTTTTTGTTTGAGAGCTTCAGTATTTTCTTGAGTAAGCTCGTCGCAGGTGTTTGTGAGCATATTTGCGAATTAAGCGACTTCTGTAGCCACGTCTATTTTATGACTTGTTTGATTGTCATGGCTATATTGTCGTGGCTCCTGCTCGATATGGTGACTTTTGTTGCCGCCATGAGTTTCCTTCATATGAGGCCTTCTGCCCCCTAGAATTTGGATTGTTTCTAGTGCTTAAATTCATAGCCGGTCGATTGGCCATTTTGTTGTTATTTTGTGGCAGAAGTAATTACCGTAGTTGTTTGGCCGTGTGTAATATTGTTGAGGTTTCCAAGATCCATTATTTGTATTGCCGCTATCTCATGGTTGCTCGCTTTTATTGATACCTTGTCCGATTATAGCGTATTTTATTTCATCGCTATAATGACGGTCGATTTTTCTAATCACTTCTTTCTGCTCAAGTGGGGGTGTCAGTTCACTGACTTGATCAAAAATGTGTGTAATGTATTCGGCTCACGATTAGCCACCAATCGTTGGGCAAACCTGAAAGGCATATTTCTCTTAGGTAGTCAGTGTCACAATGTCATGTACGTACCACCTCCTAGTATTGCCGTAATTGGCGCAGATATTTCATAGAGTGTTTGCGTGAGGACAGTTGCTGCCTCGAAGTCGCGGCTTACCCCATTTTCTAATAAGGTGAGTTTCCTCTGTAGAGCGCTCTCCCTCTCTGCTACCTTTTCTTCTTAGCCACCAGACGTCATGTTCGCGCCTCTAGTTCTTCTAGACGCTGGTTTATCAACACCCACACCTGTTCCGAGCTGAACCATTTATTATCACCGTTTATTATCACTCCACAAAACGAAGATTTACAGGCTCACTTATTTCAGGGTCTTTGCTAATTTATTTTTCACTCTCACAATCTTGTCACTGTATAGTTTCTACAGAATTCAAAGTCTAGTGTCTCACTTTGTAAAACAACTTGTTGTTTGAGAGTTTTAACCGCCACGTACCTTCCGTAAAATGAGAACACAGATTCACTTTCAAATGTTATCTCTTCAGTAAATTAATTTGTTACACTGTAAAATTCACGAAAGAATATTTTTGTTTCCGTAACAACCGTTATTTGTCCGATGCATTCACTGATAGCTGTATATTGATCATACGAAATGTTTGTATTTGCACTGATTCGTGCACTTTCTTTCATTCTTTCCAATGTATTTTAAATTCAGTCTATTAATCAACCTAATTTTGTTAATTTAATTTCCTATTGTATTCTGCTAACCACTTGTCTAATCTGGCCATACTCTTTTCTTCGAGACTCAGATTGTTTAACATTTTGTCAAGCTTGGTCATTCCCGACGATACTTTTTTTTTGACTGGTTAGGGATGTCAGATAAACACGTTTACAAACAAACACGTTTACGAACAATTATATCATTTAGGATAGCTGTGAATATCGTATACAGTGTGTTCAGATAAGTGATTGGACTGTAATTCTTCGGGTCAGCTAAGGTGCCTATTTTCGGCAGGAGTATTGTGCGCCCTTCCACCAAGCCCTCCGGAATTGACTCTTCTGACTTTATGATGTGAAAATACGGGCCAAATGCTGATGGGTTGAGGGAAACTTCTTCCATCAGAAGGTCTTGATATCATCCGGTCCCGAAGCGAAATAGTTCTTCATCCCTCTTAATACATTTTTTGCCTCCTCGGTAGTGATGGGTGGGCATTCTTTATCAGGTGTAATAAGGGCATCACACAGCTCCTTGATCAGGTTTAGGCGGATGGTCGACAGTAACTGGAGGGTCTTGGAAGAGTCGAGATAGGTCAGAGAGAAACTGTTAAATTTCTCTGAGCCACCTCTCTCTTTCTCTGCTCTAGACTTCTCTTAGCTTCAAATAGTATCCGTATTCTCTCAACAATATGCTGTCTAATGGTCAGTAGCTTTGACTTATTAAGTGTGTGATAACAGGTCCGGAGTTCGCCAGGTGTTCTGCAGTCAATCACACACTGAATGCGGGACGCGTAGTATCTTGCCCAGTCTATCTTTATGGCGAGTTGATGCATCCGTCTTTTGGTCTTATGATGAACCGTTGGTTTTGTTTTACGGTCCTCATCGGCCAAAGCTCTTACTGCATTATACACATAACAATTGATAGTCCAGAGGGCGAATGCTTCGGAAAAATGTCCACGAAGCTCATCATCCATTTCAGCCAGGTCTTTAGGCCAGATCTGGCTGTGGTGGAGTAGGCATTCCGCTTACATACCCCCTTTTTGGAGTAGTTCGGCATGGTTTCGCAGACAGTGATACGCAAGTGCGACATCTTCGGGTATTTCTCGCACCACAGACCATGCAGTCGTGCCATGTAACCCCGTTCAGGGGGCGACACTTTGATCGTAGCACTCTAGCAAGTCGCGATTTAGACACTCCGTCCATCTAAACATCCCGAGATTCCGTCGATCCATCGCAATGAATCCATCTTCATTGACCTGCCCAGCTCTAGAGTGGTCGGCATTTTTGACTGACCCATTGTCAGGAGCCCTGCGCGTTCTGTTGTTTTGAAGCGCACTTACTACAACTATGTTTGGTATTGTCATTGTTGATCCCACGAGAAGCTAGGGAAAGGGGTTTGTCCATCCTTGTAGAGCCACCCATGCAAGGATAAGGCTGCGTACTCGGAGGGGTCCCCTGGTATCCCAGATTCACCGTTCTATGAAGGGCCTATGACAAAGTTACCGAACGCGCCCTCGGGTTGCGGATAGAGGGTCCATGTACCAAGGCTTTCTGCTGAATATGGTTAAAAAATGAATAAGCAGTCGCGAACGATTTTCCAGGTATGGTCCCGAAGGAAATAACCCCTAAGTGGAGGTGTAAAAACCGTGCCGAAAGCTAAATGGCACCTGGTTGAGGTGTCTAAATCGGTGACTTTGGGATACCGGGCGACTTCTCAGAGTACGCAGCCTTATCCTTGCATGCGCGGCTCTACAAGAAAGGACGAACTCCTTACCCTAGCTTCTCACGGGAACAACAATGGCAACACCAAACATAATTGTAGTAAGTGTGGTTCAAAGCAATAAAACGCGCAATGAACAAAGCAATGGAACGCGAAAATGGGTCGGCCAACAATGCCGACGACTCTAGAGCTGGGAGAACCAATGAACATAGAGTCAATGTGATGGATCGGCGGAGTCTCGGGACCTTTAAGTGGACAGAGCGAATAAATCACGACTTCCTAGAATGCTACAATGTGAGTGTGGTCCCTGGGCGATTATACATATCACGATTGCATGCTTTGTGGTGCGAGAAGCACCCACATCTATCGCACTTTTCGCATCAAGACCTGAGAAACCATGCCGAACTAGTCCAAAAAAGGGGCGATGTAAGCGTAGCGCCTACTCTACCATAGCCAGAATAAGCCGGCAACAGAGAAAGAGAGGCGACACTAAGAACAAACGTGAGCAGACATCCGATAAAGGAAGAGCGATGCTTTATGACCCAGAGAAACATCAATATCCAGGTTTCTTTCAAACCTAAAAATCTGGCTGTAATGGATGATGAATTTCGTGGATATTTTCCCAAAAAATCCGACCTCTGGACTATCAATTTTTACATTCTCAGCAGAGAAGGTATTAGATTTATGTAAAATTTGCCCCCCCCCCCCCCCGAGTTTTAGTCAAATGTCCACGTTTTGAGATCCCCTGAATTAGAAAAGCAGGTTTTTACTAATGAGTCTGTCTGTCAGCCTGTCTGTCTGCCTATCTGTCTGTCCGCCCGTGGATGGTTTTTTTTTGTTAGCACGACAACTTTCGAAAGAATTGGCTGATTGGATTTCCTTCGGCAAATTCTTTTATCATCTTAAAATAAAAGTCGAGTTCGTTAGACAGACATTTTGGATGAAAATTCAAAAAGTGAGCATATTTTGAATATTTTTGAGACCACTTTTTTTCAAATTCAAAAATTTGCTCTACGGATATTCATAGTATTCGAAAAGACAAACAATTTATCCTTATACATTTTTGTTGATAAAAGCAAAATTTACGACAGTTATAGCATTTACAAAATCATAAAAAACATAATAAAATGAACATCTTAAGCCAAATAACGCACGATATGAAAAAAGTCAAAAGAAGATAAATCTTTCTTTTTTAATGCAAATACAATGCATTTTCTCAACATGTCCGAACCATCTTAATCGATTTCTTTCCCATGTGCTAACTAGTGTCTCTTCCGCACCATAATTTTTTAGGATAATCTCGTTACTCTCTGTGTCCATCAGAGTTTTCCCGCATATTATGAGTTAATTTGGAGGCCCATGCTCTTCATGCTTGCATTCAGTTTATTCAACATTCTTTGCAAGTATTCGATTGAATCTGCTATAACAACCTTTTCATGTGCGAACGCTGAACCGCGTACCCTTGCTGTTTCAAGATCCACACCTCCTTCTCCGAAAAGAGCCATTCTTAAACACTTGCGAATGTATAATATAAATCACCATGAAGACATAACGCATCCTTGTCTAGCACCTTGCATAATATCGAAACAGTCACTCAATTTCCCATTTATCCTTACACTTGCTTTGCTACCGGTATATACTGTTTTTATAGCTTGTAGGAGCCATCCATTGAATACGTACTCTTTCAGGACTTCCCAAAGTTTACTTCTATTTACCTTCTCAAAAGCTTTTTCTAGGTCAACGAATGCACTGAAATTTTTTTTCCTACTCTTAAGTTTTTTTCTATGATCTGCCTTAAGCTAAATATTTGATCCGCACATAACCTACCCGGCATAAGCCCACTTTAGACTTCTTAAATATTTTTTTCTGTTATATTCATTGCCCTATGAATCAATATTTTTGAGAATATTTTACTTACGGTACTTAATAAACTAATTCCTCTGTAATTATTGCAGTCGCTTTTATCTCCCTTTCTTTTGTATATTGGCACGTTAATCGCTTTTTTCCAATGTTCTAAGTCGCAGTTGTGGTGCCCTATAGCTTTATCTCCAAATAGTCCCCTAAAATAGTCTCTGAAAGCGTCTAGTATCCCGCCTGTATCATATAACATTTCCCCGTTACTATTTCTCATGTTGACAAATTCTGTACTTTTATTTCCCTTCATTTTTTTATAAAGCAGTTTCTTGCTCCCTTTAAAGTCGTTTTGTATTTTCTTATCTTCTCCTGTTCTAATTTTATCTTTACTTTCCTTAATTAGTCGCTTGAGTATCCACCTTTTATGCGTGTAATCATTTTTGCGCCTATTTCTTTCCTCATCGAAGACCTGTGATGTTCAATGTTCTTCTGTAGCTTATTTTTTTGCTTTTTTGGCATCCCGAATTTCATCATTCCACCATGCATCACCTGACATTCTTCCTATAAACGCGGTACCACATACTTCGATCGAACATCTAACAATGATATCCCGGAACTTATTCCATGCACCGTCTATGTCTTGGTTTCTTATAAGCGCCTCCCAAGTTGTCCTATCTATACTCTCAATTGTATTATTTTGGAAATCTATTTGCACATCTGGTTTCTGTAGATTCTCAATTTTACATTCGATTGTTAACTATATTCCGCACGTTCTTCTAAAACTAAACTTGTTTTTAAATTTGACTAGAAACGACTTATTATTAATAACTAAAGACAAATGCAGTTTATTAAAATATCCGCAAGTACCGAGAATCGAACGCACGCACCGCAGGCTTACAAGTAAAGCGCCTAATCCCCATAGCTACGATGCCTAGATTCTTCCAGCCAGAAAATCTGGCTGCGGCCTCGTGAGAGCCAATATTTAGTTTTGGCATAAAGAGGCAATTTCTATCCGGGTATTATTTTTTATTGTTAAAATTATTAATGCAACCAATGAAAAAATTAATAATATTTAAGATACCAATGGCACAAATATTTTAAACATATATATGATTAGAAGAATTAAGAAAAAATATATCAGTTATATCCAATATAAATAAAATAATAATAAAAATATGAAAGACTACAACTTAAGTTGCATAGTAAAGAATCTTTGTACCTTTAAAATCTTAACAATTTCAACTTTCGAAGGAAATATTTTTTAAAAGTAATGGTAATTGTAATTGAAATGTTTGAGGAAATAATTGGGTAAAAGGCAATGACAAGACTGATAAATGAAAAATATGATTTAAAATTATTTAATACAATGTATATATTTATTTAAATTGAACCGAACATCATATATACATTTATATAGTTCAACAATTTATTAGTTCCTTAATCTTGAAAGCTTTTTTCTCGCTGTATTCGATCCCTAATAATTTTATTAAAAAATTTTAATTTAAACTCAAATTTTAAATTAAATAGTTAATTATAAAATTCATATTCACTTTTTTCGTTCAGCTTGACGCTTTGAACTTTGGTCTCCTTAATTTGTTTATTAATAATTTTTTCACTCAAAGTATGCAAAAACTAAAATTTTAAACAAAACAATTTTTTACGCTTTAATAACTAATCAGGAAAACTTTATATTGTCTTATCATTTATTTGTTATAAACATTTTTGCTAAAAGTGCTTCACATTAGTGTAGGAATGACATTTAGTAAAAAAACTAATTTAAAAATTTGTATTAACCATTGTTATAAAGAATTCTTGTGGCAAAATATTAGAATTTGAGATTTTTCAAATTATAATTTCCTTCGATCGCCAGAACTATTTCAGCTACTCCTTGAAATAAGAAATATTTAATAATATTTGATAAAATGTAACAATTAAAACTTTTGTAAACAAATTAGACAAAAAAATTCAAAATTTTGGTCCTTTCGCATAGAATTTTTTTTTTGTACCGAAAATGTTTTAAGCTTTAGGACCAGTGACTGCTAGTTACAAAAATATTTGAGATTTTTAAATGTAAGGTTTCATGAGAATTTTAATTTTCTTTAATCTCTACTATGGCTACGGATATTCCTAAAAAAATGTATCTTTGATAATATTTAATAACACATAACAATTTTAATGTTGATAAACAATCTACATAAGCAAATTCCAAATGTTGGCAGTTTCACTTGGGAAAAGTCAGGTTTTCCATCGCAATAGATTGAAAATGAATCATAACAATGCATGCTAAGATTCACTCAATACAAAATATTTTGACAATAACGCACCGACTTAGCCATCAACGAAAATTTAAATTTGATAAACTCTCAGGTTTAAATATTTTGTTACAAGAATTGTTAATAAATGTGGTTATTGTTTACATTTCTAATATTTTTGTGACTAGCTTTATGACACTTTTCTGACTTCTAATATTGTTGTAACTAGAAAAACATTTCTAGGGCAAAAAAATTTTCTTTGCGAAAGGGCCAAAATTTTGAATTTGTATATCCAATTTGATCACAAAAATTGAAATTGTTATATTATATCAAATATTAATAAATATTTATTATTTTAAGGAATACCTGAAGTTGTTCTGGCGATTGAAAGAAATTATATTTTCAAAAACCTAAAATTCTAATATTTTGCCACAAAAATTGTTTATAACAATGGTTATTATAAAATTTTAAAGTTGTTTTGTTATTAAAATGTCATTCCTACATTAATGTGAAGCCATTTCAGCAAACAAATTTTTTTTACCGATAATAAGACTATTTGTCAATTCGATCATAAAATTGGTTTATAAAAAATAAATGGAATAAGAAACAAATTATTTGTATTCTATAAGTCCCTGAAAATTCATTTAAGATAATATAAAGTTTTTCTGATCAGTTATTAAATTGAAAAAAAAATTGTTATGTACAAAATTTTAGTTTTTCCATACTTTGAGTGGAAAAATGATTAATAAACAAATAGAGGAGACAACATTTCGGAGAGTCAAGCTCTTTAAAATTTAATTAACCTTAATTTTAAAAAAAAACTTCAAAATCGGATGAAAATTAAAGGCTCTGGACATTTTTGAAAGAAAAAATTGCATTCCCTCCCACTGTGCGTCATGAGTACCGTACGCATTAGTTTATAGTCTGTAGATTTTAGAAATAAAGTTTTCAATAATATAATTAACTATTTCATTCAAAATCTCCTTTAAAATCACATTTTTAAATAAAATTATTGGGGATTGAATGCAGCGATAAAAAAGCTTTCAAGATTAAGGAGCAAATAAATTATTTAACTGTATAAATGTGTATATTATGTTCGGTTAAATTTAAATAAATATATGCATTATATTGAATAATGTCAAATCTATTTTCTCATTTTTTAGTCTTATCATTGACTTTTTACCAAATTATTCCTTCAAACATTTTAATTCCAATTATCATTAATTTTTAAAAATATTTTCTTCAAAACTTGAAATTCTTAAGATTTTAAAGGTACAAATATTCTTTGGTGTGCAACTTAAGTTGTAGCCTTACATATTTCTTGACATATTTTATTTATATTGGATATAAGTGATATATTTTTTATTAATTGTTCTGATCATGTATATGTTTTTTTAATATTTTTGTCATTGATCTTTTAAATATTATTAATTATTTCATTAGCTACATTAGTAATTTTAACAATAAAGAATTTTTGTTAACTTCAGCAAATAATAATATCAGTAATATCGGCAAAATAAATAACAGAAATATAAAGTTCGAACAGCTTTTAAAATGTATCTCGAACATAAATTTTATTCATATTAAGCTACATATTTTCATGACCCGTATGGAAAAATGGAGGGGGCTCCCCTCAAGGCCTACATGGATTGCCCTCATACCTTGTGGAATCCATAAGGCCAATCCAGGCGTGGTTCCTTATGGAAACGACATGCTAATCCATAGGGGCCCAACATGGGCTTCCCTCATGGATCACTCATGGTTTCCATCATGAAAGCCCTCTTCGGTTTTCTTGGCCAGTGCTGGCACCTGTACAGATGGCGCCATAGGGATGAGAATACTATTTTTCACTATGCTGTCAGTGTTGGGCTAGAACTGAATATCGTTACTGGCATATTACTGCCCCGATGGGACATTCACCATGGGCACAGTAATGCGTCAGTGCTAACTAGTACCATACTTCTATACTCTAACGATAAGAAAAAAAAGGTATTAAGAAAATAGATGTTAATTGATTGCGAGGATTTCGATTGAAAATATTAATAGTTCTGTTAAGAGTGAATACATATATTACATTTTTAAACATTATATTACAAATAAAATTTCTAACGCTACGGGGTATCGAACCAACATATCTATACCTAAATCTATCGCCTAACAGTCGGAAGTGCTAAGCACTGCGATAAACCGACAAGTTGAAACTCAGTGAAAAAGCCATACTCATAAGCTACAATTCAGGAAAGTTAAAGTAACAAATTCTAAGCTCTCTTTTTCTAATTATTTATTATTATACGACGTTATGTAAATGTAAAATACACGAACTGTTAAAAAGAATATCAATAAAATAATTATTAAATAAATAATCTAAATCGATTACCATTTTTCTTCGCGTAACATTTCGTTTTTTTCACATTATAGACTACTTTACAACTGTTTAAATACAATGGAGGCAAATGTAATTTTTTATCAAGATCTAACATTTTTCTTACAGATGAAATTTAGAACTTTATTCTTAAAAAAGCAAGAGAAATATTGTTTTCAGACAGATGTATTTATAGTTTTTTTTAATTTTATAACGAATAAACCATATTTTTAAACGTATTTTTTTATGTCCATTTTTTAGGATATAAAATATTTACCCTTCTGACTTCGAAATTTCAATCGTTGATCCGTGAGTCCATCCGAGCTGGGCCCTCGCCAGGGACCCTCATGGAACATATATATGGTGAAAGTTCGAATTTCAGAAAAGAGTCGTTCAATTATTGACAGAAATTCATTGTTTGTAAGTCTGAACTCATGAAACCTTAACATTTCTGGTGTCAAAAAAATATAATCCCTTTGGAATTTGAAATCTTAATCGTTGATCCGTGAGGGCAACCAAGCTGGGCCCCGTGCGGGGGCTCCTGTGGAGCATCCATATTGTGAGATTGAGAATTTAAAAAAAGTGTCATCCAATTTTTGACAGAAATGCATTGTTTGTAAGTCTGATTTCATGAAACCTTAACATTTGTGGTGCTAAAAAAATATTCATCCTTTGAACTTAGAAATTTAAGCGTTGATCCCTGAGAATTTTCACGCGTGGAACACCCATGCAGGCCCCCGCCGGGGGCCCTCATTCTAAGATCTCATTCCGGATCGTAAGAGAACTAATACCCAATACACATACATGGTCGTGGTCAGGTGAGAGTTTGGGAATGTGTAGTTAAAAAAAGTTAGTTTATCCCAGGCCCGTGGAACTCGGAAATGAAAGTGACAGAAATGTTGACGACAGCCGAGGGCGGCTCTGACTGTAGTTTTAGGTCGGAAAAAATTCAAATGCATGGGGAAAGTGTCATAATTGCGAAATTTCGTATTTTTTTAGTTATAAAAACGGAATTTTCGGATTTTTTTTTGCTTTAGAATTAAGTTTGAAGGCTTTTAAAATGAAAATGTATCAAGGTTTTTTGTGACAAACGAAAATAATGGGGTATAAATGTGTTGTTTTTAGATGAAAATCCGGTTGAGATAATTGCTCCGAAAAAGTGCAAGTTTACACTGTACCAAAATGACAACAAAATTAGCAAGATCTGGCAAAAAGCTATTTTGAGAGATAGCTTTCAAACTAAAGGCAGGTCGTGAAATTTGTGCAAAGCATTTTGGTTCTGAAAATATTTTTAAGGAGCATCCTATACTTGGAAAATAAATTGGAACGGTACGTATTTTTATTTAAATTATTTTTCAACTTTTTCGATTAATGTTAACAAAACAATTTATTAAAATTGTTTTACAAAAGTTTGTAATCAAACTAAGGTCATTACAATTGTTTTTAAAGAACAAAATCTTTTTTTGTGCACTTTGAAAATAATTTAAAATAAAGTTTTGCTCTATAAGAAAAATAAAAAATTAAAGCGTGATTAAGAGTAAAAATATAATCGAAAATATGCAGTTAAACATTTTTAAACGCAAATTCTTCATACGAAAATTCGTTTTCCAAGAAAGTTTCCAAAATTGTTTGAATTTAAAATTACAATAATTGAAAAAAATATATTTCTAGATGAACATTTTTTCATTGATTGTTATTTTATATTTGAACAATAATTTTAGAAACTTTGAACACTAAACATATTTTTGATAGAAATATTTGATCAGTACATTTTTAATACAATATTAATTGGAAAACCAAATGCGGCAATTTCCTAGTCAAAATCACTGATTTAAAGAAGATTAACTTGGAGAAAAAAACGGGCAACGCTTGCTGCAACTATTCCTATTCTTTATAATATAAATCGTTATAAATATTCGAAATGTTTGTAAACATATATATTTTTTATATATTGACAAACTTTTTTTTATATATAATGACAAACTTCAGGGTACATTTTGATATGTTTAATGGGATTCTTTTGAGATTAAACTACTTGCAAGTGTTCCTCCATTTTCATACAATATATTTTCGAATTTGTAGGCCAGAATAATAATATGTAGGGCCTCTTTTAAAGTTTTAAACAAGTAAATTTCAAAATTAAAGCTATGACATTGGAAGCAGCGGTGATTATGAGTCCTAATGGCAGCAATTATATATTTTTAATTTTTATAAACGTTTTATAACGAAACAAACTAAATTATTTTCTAGTTTAAAAAAATATTAATATTTATAATTCAGATGAATTAAATTATTTATAATTCTATTTTTTTAATTATATTATTTATTATTAAATTAAATTAACTATTATCACAATTTGAAATATGTACATATATGTCAATGCTGAAAATTTAATGATTACTTTGTAGAATTATTATTAGGACTCTGTAAAATAATCTAGTCAACGGGGAACAAATATCACTAAAAAAATAATTCGTAAAAGTAGCACAAAAATGAATTTTTTTTATTTTCAAACGCAGTGAATAAGACAATTAACAATAAATATAACATCATTTTGAAATGTCTATAACTCGGATTAATGTGTACTTTATTCCCTAAGCACTAGAAAATTGTGATGGAATTTAATTCACACGTAGAGATTAAAAACTTTTCATATTTTTACATTCTCATTTAGGGGTTAAATCTACTATGTCAAGATTCTTTTTGGCAATGTCAACAACATTTTATTGAAGTGGACTGGGAAAATATGGCCACTTCCACAAAACACGTTTTTTATCATTGCTTGCGATGAGCATGATAACTCCGGGATTGATTGTCTGCAATTAAAAATCCAAAAGTACAAGCATTAGAGTTGCTAAAGGTGTGATAATTCCTGAAAATCAGGAAATGTCAGGGAAAAGATGATAGAGTTCGGGTATTTTCCATAAAGTGAAATTACTTGTATTATTATGGTTAAAAATTGCAACTATGTAGTTGCAAATTAATCTGTGTCTGTTAAGGATTCAAATTATTTGGTTGAAAATCCTTTTTATTTCGCTGAATTCAACTATTTTTTGTATAAAATTAAAATCCTTTTTGGATAAAATATTACGTTTTTCGTTAAAAAATTATCTTCTTTGATTAATAATTCCATTACTTAGTTCGAAGTGAACCTACTTTGTTCAACATTAATTTATTTGGTTGATGACTGATCATTTTAGTTGAAAAACTTTTTTTCCAACATTGAATTACTTTGTCAAAAATAAGAATTTTTAGTTGAAAATTAATTGTTTTAACTGAAAATTTAACTCGTAAATATTCGGTTCAGAATTTATCTTCTTAAGATGAAAATTTAAATATTTGGTTAAAAATTCCTGTATTTTATTAAAAATTCGCATTTTCTGGGAGATTATTTAATCTTCTTGGTGACTCATTCATTTTTTGGTTTAAAATTGCTTTAAAAATTCAAATATTTGACTGAAAACGCCTGTATTTTGTGTAAAAATCATTTTTTAGGTTGAAAAATAAGTTTTTTCTTATTAACAATTAATTTCTTTAACTGAAAATGTAACTGTTGCAATTTTTTGCTGGAAATTGATCTTTTTATTTCATATGAATTTAATCTTTTTTGTTGGAAAATATACTATTTCGTTGAAAATTTAATTTAATTTAATTAAAAATTCATTTTTTCACACAAAATTTAACTAATGTATTTTTAGTTGAAAATTTATCTGCTTTAGGTGAAAATTCGTCTTTTTTGTTAGAAGCGTACTCTCAATTGTTGAAAATGTATCTTTTTGCTTACAAATTCATTTCTTTGCTAGAAAATTTAACTATATTTCTGAACATTTCTTTATTATGCTTTTTCTTGTTAAAAATTTATTTTAATACCTGTAAATTTACATATTTTATGTTTGGTTTAAAATTGATCTTTTTAGTTAAGAATGCATGTATTTGGTTGAAAATTTAATTATTTTTTAGTTGAAGATTCGTAATTTTAGTTGAAAATTTACTCGAATTATTTCAATTTTGGTGCAAAAGTTACCTTCTTTGATAGAAGCGTAATCTTTTTCGTTAAAAAGTTATTTGTTTTGTAGGAAATTTAAGAGTTCTATTTTTTTTAACAACTCATCATTCATCTGATCAAAAAATAACTATTCAGTTAAAAAATCGTCTTTTTTGTTGATAGAAGATTCATCTACTGTGTTGAAAAATCAACTATTTGGTCAAAAATTCATATTTTTAGTCGAAAATTCGTTTCTTTTTTATTGAAAATTTACATTTTTAGTTGAAAATTAATTTGTTTGGCTGAAACATCGTTTTTGTTTTGTTTTAAATTGTTGAAAATTTCTATACTTTATTTGAAACTATCTTTTTTGGTAGGAAATTCATCTTGTTGGTTTAAAATTGAATCATTTTGTTGAGAATTCATTTTTTTGTATAAAAATGAATCGGTCTAACTAAAAATTTAATTCTTCTATTCTTGGTTAAAAAATGATTTATTTTTTAACAAAAAATGTTATCTGCAAATTAGTTGTTTTTTTAACATTTATTTTTCTAAAAGGATAACTTTTCTAATTTTAGTTGAAAATAATCTTTTTTAGCTAACAATTCATGTACTTTGTTGAAAATTAATCTTCTTGACGGAAAAATAAGCTCTTGGATTAAAAATTGAACGAACTATTTTGTTAAAATTACATATTTTTGGTTGAAGATTCATCATTTTAGTTCAAAATTCATTTCTAGGAATATTGTAGCAACCCTTAATAAGGCACTATTTAATGCGAATAACAAGTTTTCTATTACTATGACTTTTTTTATCATTTCAAAAAGCCCATACATGCGCATTACATTCTCAAAGAACATAAAAGTCGAGCACACTCTTCAGCATATTCTCATGCTCTTGAAAATTGCGACAATTTTGCTAAAAATTTCGATTTCTTATGATCTAAATATTCGTTTTTTTTTTTGCCAAAATATTGAAATTCCGATCCACATTAAAATTGCTTCGTTTAAAAATCCCTGATTGGAATATACTAGAAATCCTGTTGTAGTAATAATAATCGAAAAACGTATTTTGCGACAGCCGCCACATTTCACCCACTTTTCAACATTTTTCAATACAGCCGTGCCAACATATACCATATGTATTAATCGATCCTCTGTAGTCCATTCTTTATGTTTCATCACTTAAAGAAATCGGAAACAAAAATAAAATGTTGTAGGTGTCTGTCTGTATGCATGTGTGATTGACTGAATTTGAAGCCACGCTAACTTTGGAACAATTTGTCCAATCGATTTGACCTTTAAAATATTGTGTAGGGTTCCAAAATATAGATCAAGTTTATTAACCATATATTTTCAACCAAAATGCCAAGATATTGGAGCATTTTAAAGATTTGAAGCAACATTTTGTCAAAAGTTATAATATTTTTGTGACAGTTTGTGGTGCGTCACAAACTAATATGCATGCAAATTATCGTAATAGCTAATGTTATTTTTAATTTCCCCCTACGATGGAAAAGTTATATGCATTTCAATATTATGAAAATTTTTCAGAAACCTAAAAAAACAACTTTTTTGACAGGTTCAGCAATTTCAATCATAATTTAAGCTACATAAAGTTTTAACCGTTATTTTCAATTCAGTTCAACAATTTGTATCTAAAGAACATTTTTCCATTGTAGTACACCCTGTACTACAATAACATTGCAACTTGTAGTACACCCTTTTGTGCACTTACATGACATTGTCTTAAGAATATCATCAGGTGCGAGAGATTCCAATGCTTGGATTAGTTGTGAAGCATTGCCGTTTAATTTCCAACCCCACTTAGTAGGATTTTTTCACACCCACGCCATGTCTATACTTGGTAATAGACTCGATAGCTGTGTTGCTGGGGCGCTCCTTTTAAAGGTGGAAGTG
Organism: Belonocnema kinseyi; assembly: GCF_010883055.1. NCBI lineage: Eukaryota > Metazoa > Arthropoda > Insecta > Hymenoptera > Cynipidae > Belonocnema > Belonocnema kinseyi. The sequence goes on along the minus strand of NC_046662.1, from coordinate 117,215,636 downwards.
TTGCGAGGTTGCAATTATTCTTCGAAGCAAGCCGTCGAAAACAGTGATAACAAAGCTCCGTGAAAGAAGAGCTCGCTGAAGTACTATATAAAACCGAGAAAAATTTCTGTCCGGCTTCAAATATGGCAACTTGAGACGATTCAATGTTGTTAAAAACTGTTACGACATCATTCAAATCTTTGCATTGTCCCAAGAGTTTTACAATTTTTAATTTCCCCTTTTAAAAGAGAGATGATGTTGTGTCACATCCGCTGAATGTGTGGAAAAATAGTATGCTATCTTTTAGAAGTGGGTGATGATCTTAAATCAGAGTGGTTGAATATATTTTCTTGCCAACTTTACCTCTTGCTGGTTTCAAAAAATAAATATCTTTGTTTGGGTTGACCGATTGTGCAATTAAGAGATCTAGTAGATCAACGGCTTCACCAACTATGACTACCCGATTTCCGGAAGTTTCCATGGCTTCTTTCACAATCAGTATGTCAGCATCGGCATTGGCAACATGGACCTTCAATTGATGTGCTTCAAACTTCGTTTGTAACATACGTATAAGACACTACTACAATATTGTTTCTATATTGCTTTTTTACAAATTGGATGTACGCTTCGCAAATGTCTCCAAATGTTTATCGCTGCTTCCAAGTACACCGATGTAACAAAAATCCTCCATCTACTACGTAGCAATAAGAATCGTCCAAAGAGAGGTACTCTGATTTTGTCCATTCAAACATTTTGTACACAGCAGTCTTTGCTGTTTTTCTCATTTCATTGTTATCAAATAAAGACAGAGGATAAGGAGAAAGCTCGTATTCTAAACATTTTTCAAGCTCTTCGTCAGTTCTTTTTATGATTGCTATTCTGTGGGATAGCAGAAGTGGTTCAATAGGTACAAATGTTCTATCAACTTTTATTGAAGAGTTCATGGTGTCCAGCGAAATCAACTTATCTGAAAGTTTCAGTTTTACTTCATGGATTTTTTTTCTTAATACCTTCTCCATAGCAGTAATGCCGAATTTCAATGCATTGAAGCAGTTGACTGTATAATTACCAACGATACCTGTTGCAATGGACATTATTTCTTTGCATTCTGGTAAAGGTGGATGCAATTGGAAAACGTCATAAAATTTTGAACAGTCTTGATCATCTCTTTGCATTCAACTTTCTCCAGCATCTACATGTGGTTCAGCAGAAGTGAAAGATACATTAGCACCTTCCTCAATCGAATCACAGGCAGCACTTACTGTTGGCATTGAAAGAATCCATTTATTGGAGACACTGTCCGTCATTCCTCTTCCATGCGACAATCCACTAAAGCTCTTTGACGTTTTCATCAAAGTTGTCTCGATGATCATATCCGAGAATCGGCAAGCCTAGAATTTATCAGATAATCTGGTCGTGAATTTCCCTGCATCTGTAAACTCTTTGTACTCTGTGACGTCCATCTTCTGTGTAAGATTCAACATATCTTGCAGATACAGTTGACTAGCTTTCGCGTAGTGTAGATGAACAGCAGAATGAAAGTACGGAATCATGTTTCCTACACATTGTACATGCAAATTTCAACTTCTGGTTCTTTTCGCTTCAATATATCTACTTACCGTCATGAACATTTTGAAATACTGGATTCACAACTTAGATGTTAAGCTTTTATCTGCTAAAAGGACGAATTTATCTACTAACTTTGCGGATATTGACGTAAAGACTGTATCGTCCTTAGTTGATGGAATATCAAGAGCACTTTCTTCAAAGTCTTTCAGCAAACCATGAACATGGGAGATCTCTTGGGAAGAAATCTTAAGTTTACAAACCAAAATTTTTGCTAAAGCTAAATAAATCAAAGGATGTCCTCGCATGGCTCTCGAGTACGACTGTCCAGTCAACATTTTGTCAATTGTTCCTGGTGCGTATATGAGGCATAATACTTCTTTTAGGACACTTCCGGCCATAATGAGTCCAATACATCTAAGAAAATACATCAATAGGTGAAAACCTCCGAGCCTCACAACAATTGTTGACAGTAGTGGATCTTCTTTCATTGACGCAGTTATGTCTTTTGCGTTCATATATAGAGGGTGGTCAAACGTAACGAAAGTCGTATTCCGGCCGGTGTCTTCATCCTTTTTGGCTGTATACCACAATAACGTCAATATTGTGTCGTAATTTCCAGGAGGTAGATTCACGAAGGGAAGGTATAGAACCCGCGAACGCTCGAAATGCTCCTTTTCTGTCAGATTTTGCATAAATCCATTCCAACCAGGAACTTTTGGAACATTCAAGAATTTTCCACACATCTACAGCAAGTCAGTAGGTGATGGAGCCTCCATGTATTCTTGAGAAGAAATTGAATTTCGTAGGTCAATCATGACAATGTCCGTTAATCCACTTTCGTTCGGTTTGTCAAAATGTTGTATGGGAAACTTACTAATTTTTGCTATCTCTTCAGATGATGGTTGTGATTTTAATTTTAGTACAGGCTTCAGTGTACCAAAGGCTGAGGCAGATGTAATGCATTGCATAATACCCACAATATGAATGGTATTATATCCATCCTGTGTTATCGAATTAAAATCCGCCTTGTCACCACTAAACTGAGTGGAAGTGTCCTCTGCTATTTTCACTTCTTCAGAAAATAATGAAGAAGTTTGAAAGTTGACTACCTCGTGATAAGATGAATATAATCCTAGATTAGATAAAAGATTTAAAATGTTTTTGGACTCAAATTTCATATGCAGAAGTACTGCGACGCCCAACTGCTAATATTGTTAAATCACCTTTTCTTCTTTTCACGATTCTGTTCAAATTATTGTGACTCACATTCAGAAAGCAGATGACAGTTCCTTTACGTTTATTTGAGCTCAAAATAATGTTATCTCCGTATCTCTCCTTCAATTTTTGTTTAACAGTTCCTATAGACAGTACATATTTTGAAGGATTCGAACTTAAATGTTGAAGTATTTCGTTAAGAGAAAATTGGCAATCATCACTCTCCTCCAGGATAT
>NC_046662.1:117196362-117212537 GCF_010883055.1 Belonocnema kinseyi | reverse complement strand
ACACACTGTACTACATCACGTACTACGTTTCTGCCTGCTTCTGAATTATTTGCGAACAAATTAGAGCAGCATTGTTTATGGTACACAGCATCTATCTTCACTAAACTGTTAATTTCTTTTGCCCTGTCGATAATGCTGTATCTGAAAGAATGGTTTTTTCCATAGGAAATGGGTTGACGTTTATGAATTTCCTTTTTTTTGGTCTAATCTCCTATAATTCCTCAGCTGATCTTAAGCTTACATCAGTTTTCTCTTTATTTTCAGTATTTACATCTATTTCCTTTAATGCTGTTCTTATACAACTTTCGCGAGTGTAATGTTTTCTGCAGCTAATGTGAAGCAATACGTTTTTTAAACCTACTAGCTTATTCCACAAATCATCATCTCTACGATCACTAACTACATTTAAAGTTTTTAATCCTCCATCTGTTGGCTTCACAATTTTCCCAGTCCATAACAGCTTATTGCGAATGAAGCATTTTCCCATGTCATTCATTTTGCTATCATTTTTATGAGCAAAAATTCCTGAAAAGAAAATAATAGAGAGACGCTGTTTCGGTAAGTTACATTTCTTGAGTTTTTATTAATGTTCAAGATAACGAAAAATCTTTGTAAAATGTACATAATCACTAAAAGATCAAATAAAATAGCACTTTCGAGATCCTCAGTGTGGTAGAATGAAGTTCAAAATAATTATGATTGGAAGTGCTTTTATCGATGACAGTAAAATACATTTTACATACATTATCGAGCGCGAAGCGCGAGAACAAACGTTCGTGCGCCCTAGCCGCGCTCATTTTAGTCAGCGAAGCGAGCCAGGCGCGTCGCGCGTGACGAGACTGTGACCGCGCAACGGGCAGATGTTTGTTGTTTAAAAAACCTCTATTATGTTTTTGAAAAAATAGGAAAAACGTGACGTAGCGATGGGTCGGGGAGAAAGTACAAAGGAAATTTTACTCTATGTTGCATGGGAGGGGAGGGTGGTAAAAGGTATAAAATAATAATGTTAAGTAATATGTGAATGCTCTCATACGGATATTTTCAACTCATGTTACAAGCATCACTTTGAAAGAATAAAGAACAAATTTACAAGGAATTAGACAAACTTTCAGTCTAAAAAATTCCATTTGATCAAAAAAAAAAACGAATTTTTAACAAAACATCTCATTTTTCAACCAGAGGTAAATTTACGATTAAAGTTATGAATCCTCGACTAATAAAAATAATGTTAAAAAAAAGAGTTGCACTTTCAACCAAGTAATGTTATTTCCTATTAAAAGATGTATTTTAAACTAAAATGATAATTACTGTCGTGGAAAGGAAGAATTAATAAAAAAAGATATTCACTTTCAAAGAAAATGATAATTTAAAATGTAAAAACGAATAGATTTTGTAACAAAATACGTGAATTTTCAACGAAACAGTTGAGTTTTCTATTAAAATAGACAGATTCTCAGAGAAATTGTTGAATTTTGGATTAGAAAAGATCAATTCTCATCCAAAAATGTACCAGTTAAATTTTCAATTGAAAAAATGAATTTTCAACAAAACTGATGAATTTTCAAATGGAATTGGTGAATTTTATACTCACCAAAAAGATAAACTTTTAATAATGAAGGTTAATTTTCTACAAAAAGGACGAATTTTTCACAAAGTACATCAATATTCAAACCAACGGTTTCTTTTTTAAATAAAAAATATAAATTTTCAACCAAGTACTTCATATTTATCTAACAAAGATAGATTTTCAACTAAAAATATACTAGTTGAATTTTCCGTTCAAAATATAATTCTTAATAATAGAAGAAAGGCTTTCAGTAAAGTATTATATTTTGTACTGAAATAGTTCAATTTTTATTTTTAAAAAAATTTCGACAAATTGTTGATTAAAATTATTAATATAATAAGAAATTGAATTTTACTGCATTTAGAAGCAAATTCCCAGTTGTTTTAATAAAAGTCCCGGTCATTTCCTGTTTTTTTCTGCTCGATACAATTTCCGGTCTAGTCACCGCCCTGCGAGCGACGAATTTCCAAAAAATACATCAATTTTGTCCAAAAAAAAAAAAAATGGATTTTTCAAGCTATAAAGGCCATCTTTCTACATGAAAGTTGCAGTTTCAATATCAAAATTGCGTTATCAATAAAGAAGATAAGTCTTTAACTGAAAACATTAATTTTCTATAATGGACAAAAAACATGAATTTAGAACAAAATATATAAATGCAAAATAAATCAATTTCTGACCAAATAGTTGCATTTTCAACAAAGAACATTTTTTTTACTCACAATCACTAATTTTTACATGAATTTTATGCCAAAAAGGATGAATTTTCAACAAACTACATAAATTTCCAATCCAATGTATAATTATCAACCAAAAAGATGAATTGTGTACCAGGCAGACAAATTCTGTACAAAGTACATCCATTTTTAACGACAAAGTTGATTTCATAAACCAAAAAATCGGTTTTTATCCAAACATTAAGTTGAAATGTATTGCGTATTCAACGAAATAGATGAATATATAAGGAGATAGTCGAGATTTCAACCTAAAAGATGAATTTGTAAATTAGAAAATTAATTTTCTATCTAAAAGGACATAAATGTTTAAACATAGTAATTCAATCCTGAACCAAATAGTGAATATTTCAAATAAAAAAGAGGAATTTGGAACAATATGGGCATACAAAGATGAACATTGTCGAATTATCAAAGAAAACGCAAAATATTTGTATTTCACAGACAAGCAATTTAGAAACAAGAACAGACAGTCATGGACTTTCAAAGAATTAACAAAAATTCAACCCGAAATTGAAAATTTCCAAGGAGAAACTTTATTGTCAAGCATATCTTTGAACCATGTACCAAAGCGTTGAATTTGGTAGCTAATAAAAGAAGAATCTTCGACAAAACAGTGGAATTTTTATACGTAAAACATTATTATTCCACAACAAATGCAATTTGCAAGCTAATGGTAGAATTATGAACCAAAATAAAATTTCAAGATAAGAATTTAAAAGAACAAACAAGTTTCGTACAAATTATTCTACTTTTCAACCTAAAAATATTAATTTTGAAAATAAAAGTTCATTTTTAAGTACGAGTAATTCGTTAAATTTTAAATACCACAACAGTTCCATTTTCAAGTTGCAAAGATGAATTTCGTAAAAAAATGTTTAGTTTTTAACAATAAAAAAGTTACTTCAAAACTAAATAGTTCAATTCTGTAACAAAATAGTGGAACTTAAAACCAAATAGATTAATTTTGAACCACATAGTTGTATGTTGATCCAAAACTGAAGTCCCCGAAGTTAGATCCGCCAACTTATTGTTTCGAAAAAATGAAAGTTGTGCTAAATTTTGCTAGACTTGTGCCATTTGTGCCGTAAACGGTATTTTTAAAAATGTAAAATATCGGGCACAATTTTGGAAAAACGTTTTACTCATTAGATCCGCAAATTTTTACTAGAGCAAAAAGAAACGTTGTGCTAGGCGGCTGGAAGTGTATAAAATTTTGTGCAGGAAAGAAAAAATCCAAAAACTTAACCGTAAAAAAGAAAATTTGCATTATTTTTCCATATTTGGAAAAACTAAAACTGGTGCTGAGTTGTGTTCGACAAACTCAGCCTTTATTCCCGCGAATAAAATGACGTGAGATTTACTGTTCTCATATTAAAACTCAAAATGTAAAACTCAAAAAACATAAAAGGTAAAAAAATAGTCATATTTCTGGAAAAATGAAACTTGAGCTGAGTTGCGCTCGAAAAAGGCAGTCTTTATTCCATCTAACAAAATTACGTAGGAACAAAAGTTGTTATGTTAAAACCCAAAATATAAAAAAAGAAAAAAAATATTCAAAAAAATTCAGCATAATTTTTGTTTATAATTTCTATTTTTGCGACTTCTTTTTTTATTTTTATATTTTGGACTTCAACATGACAACATTTGATCTTACAAAATTTTGTTAGGGGGAATAAAAACTGCATTTGTCGACCACAGAACATTACAAACTTTGTTTTTTCATAACTTTTAAAAATAATAACGTTTTTTGGGTTTTCTTTTTAAACGGTCAGGTTTTTGTGTATACATGGAGCCGCTTAGCAGAACCTTTCTTTTTGCTCTAGTCAGAAGTTGCGGATCTAGAAAAACAAAGTTTTTCAAAACGTTATGCCCATAATTTAAAAAATTTTTAAAATCGTTCACTACACAAATAAGCCCAAGTCTAGCAAAATTTAGCACAACTTTCATTTTTTCGAAAAAATTAGTTTCCGGATCTAAAATCCAGGATTTGCAAAACAGTTGAAATTTCTAGACAAAAAGAATAATTTCCGTTCATGAAATTTTAACAAAATTATTGAATTTCCGACAAATTCATTACATTTAATTAATATTTCATTTTTATTAAATTGTGAACAAATAATTGTGATTGTCAATCAAGACTTTTTCGGCGAAATATGAATGTAGGATTTGAAAACCTGAAAGATAAATTTCGAACAAAAGTAGTTCATTGTTTAGAAAGAAAGATAATTAATCTACCAAAAAAGAAGTTCATTCTTAATCGAAATGGACGAATTTTGTATCCAAGAACACGAATCTTCAAGAAAGAAGTTAATTTTTCGATCCCAGAATATGACTTTTGGAAACAACAAATTTTAAATTAGACTCCTTTTTTAAAGTCCAGATTAAACTCGAATCGAAAAGGGTTAAATTTGCAATCAAATTGTTGAATTTTCAACAAACACATTCCTTGTCAACTAAAAAATATGACTTTTGTACCAACAAGTATCAATTTTATATCCAAAGAAACGAACGTTTAAAAGAAAAGCTGATTTATCGACAAAAAAGTCCTGTAAGTATATACAAACAAAAAAGAAATTGGCCATAATCTTCACAGAAGAGATAAATTAGTATATATAGTAAATAATCTATTTCATTCAATGTTTAAATTAATATTCCGAAAAGTATTCCATTGAAATTGTAGTGAACCAATATTTCTGAATTAAATATAGCGCGTATAAGATGTATGCCGCATAAAGCTGAAGTTAGCAGCTTATTTTAACATACTTTGATATTGTAACTTATAGAATAAATGTCATTGTATCACAGAACTTACCTTACAATTGTACGGTGGCCAGTATTTAATTTTCGCTGATAATACGTCATCTAGTCACAATTAAAATAATCACAGCTATAAGAAATTTTAATACTCGAAATATTTACGTGTTTTCACGCGAGCTTGATGCACTTACAAATCCATTCCGTTTGGTACTGAGTTTGACATGCTGTGCCCTTTTATTTGTGACTCATGCAGATCTCATTGTATTTGACTTTATCCCACCTCATCAGGTACATAATTTCCCGAGTTTATCTGCACCTGCATTTCTGCGAAGGATTGTTCATCTTACATTTACCGTTTGAAATAAAACTTACATATTTTATGTTGAAAGTTTACTGAGTTTGGGTAATGATCTTTGATCTTAAAATCAAAGTCTCAAGATTTTATTTCCAGAACTATATTAATTAAATGCTCTGTAAAAATTTAAAAAGAAGATGAACGTTAAAAATTGTTGAAGTGAGGGCTGAAGAAAAATTTTATGTGATTTCTTTTTGAAGCCGAATTTGTTTGTTCCTTTTAATTAACCCAAATATCAATTAAAATTAAATTCATGTACATTGGTACCACTGCTGGCTGCATATATAATTCAGCAGAGGACTTTTAATAGGCCCTTTCCTACCGAAAGAAATCTCTGCGTATATTCTAAAGATTCTCTAGGGTCAGAGAAGCGCAGAGAAATTCTCCGCAGGCACTCAGATAGATATATTCAAAGGTCCAGGTAGTTCTTTTATATGTTTTGAAGGCTTTAAAATGTCCTTTTCGAAAATGAAATAGAAATACGATCATAAATAAAAAGCAGTGAGGCTGAAATTGAAATAAGAATTTGATCATAAATAACAAGCAGAGGGGCTATATCTATAGAGTAGCCGACACTCAAGGGTCCTTTGTTAAGCCTTCGGATTAAAATTTAGAAGTAGATTTTTTTTAATTACATAGTTAATAGCATAAAACATAATAATTCGGAATCTACGGGTTTCGATGATTTCAGATACCTAACTTTTTTTTAAATGCTTAAAATGTGAATTAATACGACGTTTCTCGTAAATGGAATGAGATACAAAAAAAAGACAACATTTTTTAATTGAACTAGAAAATGGTATTTTAGCATATAAGTTATAATTATAAATAAGTATAATGAGAAAATTCATCAATTAAAAAAATAGTTTTTATAATTTGAAGAGAAATTTAAAAACGGAGAGTCGGATTAGCGACGGCCAACTGCTGTAAATAACTCTGCCCGTCCGGTACGTTCCGAATACAAAAGGAACATTATATTACCGTTACACAACTCTTAGAAGGACCACTAAAAGGACCTTGAAAAGTACCTAAATCTCTCAGACTATCTCCGAGACTAAATTGTTTCAAATCGACTCTGCTTATAGTCCCAAATGGGCCAAGCTATTTCGCTAGACAATAGTCAGAGATTTCTATCGGTAGGGTTTAAGCATATACTTAGTGTAATTTTCACCAAAATTACCTAAAACTTTTAAATATATTGCGCAAAACGTTAAGCATAAAAAAATGTGTTTTCATGAATGAGAAACTGCATTGCAGTGACGTCACGGCCACCCGCAGGCCAAGACTATTGTCGGGAAAAGTAAGCAAAAAAATTTCGAAGGGTTCAATATCATCGCAAGAGGTGACCGTTTTCGCCCCCGCTCCATTGCTGCCATTAGGACTTATAATCACCGCTGCTTCCGATATCATAGCTTTAATTTTGAAATTTACTTGTTTAAAGCTTTAAAAGAGGCCCTAAATATTATTATTCTGACCTACAAACTGGAAAATATATTGTATGGAAATGGAGTGTTTAAAGTTCTAATGTTTCGTGTTTATGAGATTTTCTGTGATTGAAAATCATTCAATCTATCGACATCGCCTATTTCAAAGCTATTTTCGGTTTCCTTATTATTTAAATGAATGTTTGAAATCACGTGATTTCTCAGTTTGAGTGTATGATGATAGCCTTGTCGCTTGAGAAAACTAGTGTGCGAGCAGCAATGAATCGCGACAGATCGTTGTCCGATCTTTTCGGATCAGTAAAGTGATTAACTCAATAAAGACATTAAATGTTACATCTTACAAAAATGTCGATATAAACGAGTGAGTGATCTGAGTGGTTCTCAAAAATGGTCTTAGTCTGCCAAATATTCTATACTTGAAATAAAACTTGAAACTATTCATTATTTCTAACGACTCTTCTCTGTCCATTCCTGATCTGACAAAATTAAATATTATAAACATGAACATTAAACATGGAGGAAGACTTGCAAGAATTTTCATCTCAAAAGCATCCCCTTAAACATATCAAATTGTACACTGAAGTTGAGCTCATTTGATACTGATAGTTTGTCATGCAAATTACTTGGTCGCTTTTTTTAAAACAGGAACCTGCATTTGCTACAGTACAAATCGCCTGATATATTTCCGACGTTTTTTCTAGGATATTTAAGCTTTTATTTTATTTGTTAAAAAATAAAATAATTATGCAGCTAATCCAATTTCATAGCGCAGCCATTGATAATAGGTCTAAAATAGTTACAACCTTTTTTGTCCACTATAAAATTATGAACATTTTTTCACATTACCATATTCGACCTAAAATTAACAGTTCTTGAGTAATTTAAAAAAAAAAAACATGTTATTGTTTAACACTTTCCAGAATTCCGAAACTTTGCCGTATACATATATTTGGGGACTTTTCACAATATCTTTATAAAGTTATTGCCAACGTATCTGTAAAAAAATTCTACTATTACGAATTTTTTTCTCTAATCCTTCCTTGGCTGGACTAGAAAGTGTATTTGTATATGTTCAATAAAATAATGTTTTCTTCACGTGTCATTAGTACTTATTAATTTATTGGATTTTAATATACTACCAAATATTTTTCCCAGATAAATATACGGAAAAAACGTATTTTGACTATATAAATAAACCAAATTTGTATTTTCCCCGTGCATTTGAATAGTGTTCGGTCTAAGAGTACAGCCAGCGCCGCCACTCGGCTATAATCAAATCTCACGTCACAATTATTCTACAGAACTTTTTAGGAGAGTCATCCCCCTGATGCACCCTATTATTTATAATCACTCATGTTTAATTATGAATTTCCTTAACAATTTAAACGATTTCCAAGTGATTAGCAAAGAAAAAAATTTAACTTGAAATTTGCAGTGCAACTAGATTTGTTGAAAAATTGGTCACTTTTTAGATTTTTACGTAGAAAAAGGTAAAAATTGATTTCCAAACGTTTCCAAACGAGTTCCAAACAATTCAACAAGGAATTTTTGAAAAACATTAAGAGTGCATCGCAATTCTGAAGTTAGCACACCATTTTTGAAAAGGCGATAACTTTTTGGATTTTGTCGTCCAAACGATACAAACGAAGTCGTAATAAGGAGACAGATCATGTTGTACAAAGCGCCTCGAGTTTGAACTGCGGTAACTGTACATTTACCACCAAAGTTGGCAGTTTAAAGCCAACACTCAAACCTAAGCGGGCATGCGCACTGTGAGCTGCTATCTTCTTTTCTCCCGTGAAAAGTGTAAGATTGAGTGCCGTATCTAATGAAAACTGAAAAGTAAAAATTATAAATTTTAAACCAAAGATAGAAAAGTTACATTTTCAGAAAACAAGATATATTCACGTACCGTTATAGGTTTAAATATTATTACTCCTGCTGGACTTTTGTTTCAGTAGGATTTTTGATACTTAGGGACACAACACGCCATTTTTTCGGATAGATTGTTACTTTCCAATTTCCAACGATTCAGTTTACTTGAATTTGCAAAAAATTGATATAATCTCAATTTCTATAGTTTTTTTTTGTGCTAGTGAAGCACTGGCACTCACTCGCACAGTTCTCATGTGAGCAAAGGAGATAGCAGATCACAGTGCGCATGCCCGCTTAAATTTGAACACTGGCTTCAAACGTCTTAGTTTGGCAGTAAATGTACAGTGACCACAGTCAGAACATATGCATGGAGTTCAATCTCATTATTACTCCGTCGATAAACATTTTTTTCCAAACAATTCCAAACGATTTCACGGACGTCCCATATTAATGGATTCTAACCTAGAAATTTGAAGGAAGAATATAAACAACGTAACTGATACGTGGATGATTTCTGATATGTTCTGCGAATCAGCTTAAAAAATAAAATGATTATTCAGTAAATAAATATCAATTAAATTGAATAAATAAATTTGACAACGGATAAATTTTGAATTACATAACATGTATGGATTGAAAAATTGTAATTCACACTTTATGAAAATAAAGTATTAAATAGAAACTTAGTGGAATTTATTTTTAAAGTTTCAAAAATCTATACTAAGCGAAATCGTTACAATCGCTGTGTTTCATCCACGAAGGAATATTAAGCAGACCCAACTGCCAGTGAGAAGCCTTTCGAAACTAGCGATAGAAACATTACTTTAAGTGGTAGGCACATTACAGGAAGATCATAAATTTTCGTGCGCACGTGCGCAGTTGTCCTCTTCCTATATATGGAAAAGTGTGCGAGTGAGAAAGTTGATCAAATTGACCAATGAATAGGGAATCAATAGAAACTTTGATAATTTAAATAATTATAACTTGCAATTGAAAAAATGTTACCACTTGCTTCAAAACAAACGAACATAACCTCTCTGACTTGCGTCAATTTGACCAACTTTCTCACTCGCACACTTTTCCGTGTGTAGAAAGAGGACAACAGCGCACCTGGGCACGAAAATTTAAGATCTTCATGTAATTTCCAACCACTTACGGTAATGTTTCTATTGCCAAGTAGGGAAACGGAGTTAGATCTCCTTATTATTCCTTCGTGGTTTCATCACTTATAATGCAACATACTCTTATTTAATTACCAGGATAAATATTAAATTTCTTTTTAATAATAAAGCATCAAAGCGTTTTGAACTGGTTTTCAGCTCCTTTTCAAAATACGAAACGTACAACAATTTTCAAATAAATATTATTTATTTGTCAAAAACAAAATAATTTAATATTTTTATCGAATAAACAAATTTTTAAAGTTTCTAAGAATTGTTTGTTTGGTTTTATTTATTATTTTTTCAAATGTATTTTTCTTGATTTTCCAGTTGTCTCTTTAAAAATTCGAAAATTGTATTTTCCGCATCTTCAAAAGTAACTGAGAAACCAGTTCGAAACGCTTCAAATTATTATTAAAATAAATTCAACATCCAGTCTGGTAATTAAAATAAGATATATTAGCTTTTACTCAATATACGTTTTTGATAGTCTTAGAATAAATTCGACTGTGAGTTTCAATTTAATATTCAACTTTTATACAATTTGAATTACAATTTCCCGATAAAGATTGTTCAATATTCCAAAATAAATCTGTAATAAAATTTGTGTATCCATTTCATTTAAAATACAAAATTTTATATGCATAACTTATCAATAATAATATTTTTTTAAATTACATTAAATAACATGATTTTTTTTATTTATTCATTACTCGTTTTTTCTAAACTAAAACTCAATATGTATTGACAACCATCCACGATCAATTTAAACATGTTGAAATATAATTTTTTCAATTATTAATAATAAATAAAAAATTGTAATGTTTAATTCTCACATCAATAATTTTTTTATAAATTCAACAACTTCAGAACAGTTTAAAGAATTCAGAGAACTAATAGAACTCAGAAAAATTCAAAGAATTTAGAAGTATTTAAGGAATTGAAACGAATTTAATCTAGAGAATCCAAAAGAAATAAAAAAATTTAGAAAAATACAGACAATTTAGAAGAATTGAAATTCGGTTCAGAAAAATTGAAAAAAATTAGAAAATTCGGGGGAATTTACAAAAATTAGAAGATTCATAACAATTATGCAAATTCAGAAGAATCTAAAGCATTCAAAGAAATCGATGAATCCAGGGAATTCAATATAGTTTAGAGACCTTAAAGAATTCAGAGAATTTAAAAGATTTCAGAAGAATTCATAAAGTGCAAAAGAATTCACAGTGTTCAAAAGAATTTAGAGAATTTAAAAAGATTTAAGACATAAAAAGGAATTAATAGAATTTAAAAGAATTAAGCTTTTTCAGATGAATTCAGAGAATACCGAAGGCTTGGAGAAATAAAAAGTAGTTAATAGTGTATTGTGAAGGTTTTAGGAGAATTAAAAAAAAGCTTTTTAAAAATTCAAAGGAGCACGGGAGAATTCTAAAAATTTATTTAAATTCTACAGAATTTAAAATACACCAGAGCCTGAATGTATGACTAGTTTCAGACATTAATTGCAGTGGCCGTGACCGTAAATTCAGTTGGTCCAAGAGTAAACAGTCTGCGGCGTGGGACCTTTTACGCAATATACACGCGTGAGTATCCGCGAACTGCCCCTTCGTTCCTACGTTGCTGGCGTTTCGCGCTTGATTGTGCACCTTCTCTTGAACTTAAGGGGATTTATTGGAATTGTAACAAATAATGTAAGATTTTTTCCGCAATTTTGAATATATTTGTCTGATTTCTTGCATACTTCATCTAAATATTGGGACCTCGACTCCCTGGAGCGCAGTGAATTGCTCGTAAATCATGATCCTTTCATTCTTATGTGATGCAAACCAATTAAAAAACTGAAATCAGGAAGTTATGGTTTGATTCAGTTTTAATTTCCAGAATTAGTTTATTGGCATAATTTGAAGAAATCGAGAAAAAGATTCAGGAAAATCGGTTAATATTTGCATTAATTATGGCAACATTGAACTATAGACAAAAGTGCACCCTTTGCCGAAAACTTGAAATCTACTCCCTCAATCTGAATAGTGGGTATTCAATTAAAAAGGAATGATTAAGAAGTCTTCTTAACTTCGAATAACTTCGATGTTTCGAAAAAATTCAAACAGTTGTTGCGATAATCTTGTACGGCTTTGAAACAGGAACGTTCTTTTTATCGCGAGAAAGTCATAAGGGTAAATCGAGCGAGTTTCCCAGTCTAATGTTTTATTCTGTTACTTTTAATGCTGTTTTTTACGAATGAATAAAAAACTTCAAATCAGGTAAAACAGTGATACAAATAAAAATTCACGGGAAACCATATGCCATCGTCTCGCTCTACTAGACTCCCTCTCGTGAAATTACAAAAAATGACTACAGGAAAATATTTAAACTAGCCCCCTTGGTAATCGCTGCAGGGGACCTGAATGCTAAGCACTTAGCTTGGAATAGCAGCACAATAAACAAAATTGGAAAACAATTATTTAAATTCATAAACGACAAACACCTGGCTGTCTCTGCACCAGACTCGTATACATTTTCCCCTTACAATACTAAACATAAACCTGATCTTATTTACCTTGCAATTACCAAAAATAATTTCTACAACCATGAAACTCTTACCATTGATGAATTAGACTCAGATCATCGACCAGTTCTCTTGAGCCTTTACACTAGCTGTGAAAAGGCCCCAGTCACACCTCGCTATAACTTCGTAAAAGCAAACTGGCAAACATTCAATTCCACTCTAGAAACTGAAATTAACTTTAAACCCACGCTAACAAACTATACACACATTGACGAAGCCATAATTAATTTAACTTCAAGCATAAAAACTGCAATTCACGCTTCGGTCCCTCTGTATGCCGTGAACAAATACGATCCACCTCTCAGCCCCGAGATTAAAGACCTTATCGCTACCCGTAATAAACTCTGCCAAACGCATCGAAAAAATAAAAGCTGCATTCTCAAAAACACAATTAATCACCTGCGTAAAACAATAGCAATTAAAGTTCAGGAGCACAGATGTAAAAATTGGAATACAGAAGTCGGTAAACTTCAAATTAAAGATAACTCTCTATATCGTATGACCAAAGCCCTAACGAAGCCGCGTACCAATATTCCCCCTCTTAAAAAGCCGGATCAAATATTTGCACTTTCTCCAGCCGACAAAGCAAATCTCTTAGCTGCAAATTACGAAAGTAACTTCGCTCCACACGCCGAGCCATCTGACCCGCAAAACATTACTGAATGTGAAAAAATAGTTTCCGACTTCCTCAAAATCCCGAGCACGGATAATTTTAAGAAAATAACCTATAAGGAATGAAAAAAAACACAATAAAATACTAAAAATAGGAAAGCACCCGGCCCCGATTCAATTTCAAATTTAGTCCTCAAAAAGCTCCCTACCTCGTGCCTGATTCACCTTGCACTTATCTTCAATGCCTGCATTCGACAAAGCTATTTTCCTGAAACTGGGAAAATGGCTCATATTGTAGTTTTTCAGAAAAAAGGTAAGGATCCATATCATCCAACCAGCTACAGACCAATTAGTCTACTAAATACTATGAGCAATATCTTTGAAAAATTAATACTCACTCGCGTGAACTATCACCCCGAGGAAAACAGCATCCTTGAATCACAACAATACGGTTTTAGAAAAGGTCACTCTACCCAGCACATGATGCTTAAACTCACCGAAACCATTAGTTTAAATTTCAATCGAAGAAAGCAAACTGGAGCTGTTTTCCTCGACGTAGAAAAAGCTTCTGATAGTGTCTGGTATGTAGGATTGCTCAGAAAATTAATAAATGACAATTTCCCAAGAGGACTCATCCTCTTTATAAACTCTTATCTTTCTAACAGAAAATTCTCAGTCAAAATAAGCCAGACACATTCAAAAGAGAAACCCATTCGAGTGGGTGTGCCCCAAGGCAGTATTTTAGCTCCGGTATTCTTCATTATCTACGTAAACGATATGCCTGAGGTTCCTGAAGTTACAATTGGATTATATGCAGACGACACCGCACTATTTATTTCCTCTTGGTCAGTCCCGAAAATCTTAAAATTACTTAACCAAGCTCTTGAAATCATTGAGGCATGGGCTAAGCTTTGGGCAATAAAAATTAATATAGCATAGTCAGAATCAATTCTTTTCTCAGTCAGAAAACCTGTCAAAATAGATCCACCAAAAATGTTTAACGAAACAATAGAATGGAAAAATTCCGTAAAATACCTAGGGGGTAAACTTCATAAACGTCTAAATTGGAAGCAGCACATCCACGAAACTAAAGGGAAAGCTCTCGGGGTTATCTCGCGTTTAAGCCCTATTATTAATAGACACTCGAGTCTAAAAGCTGAATATGGAATCCTAGTTTACAAAAGGTTTATCCGACCCATCATAACCAATTACCTTATATTACAGAGTATATAAAAGAAACCGCGACTAAATTCTATGAATCAGCATCATCATCACCTTTTAAACATATCTCCTCTCTCGGGAAATATGATTTTGATCAGCTTCGCAAGCACGCAATGCCAAAAGACTTCCTCATGAAATAATTCTAACAACGAAGTTCATTTTTCGACCCCTCTACCCCTTCCCACTCTTCTTCTTTACTTTTCTTTCATAAAATAAATTATCAGATTTTGTGGTTTTTTCCCGTATATGAGCTTTTTTCCCACATATAAAAAACGTCACTCTTAAATCAAGTCATGTTAAATTTCTCACAGATTGTGTAACAATGCCCAAACGGGTAACGTACAACAACTTCTTCCAGTCCGATCATTCTTCGGGGAGATCATTATTCGCGAGTGCGCGACTGGCGCGGCATCGCCGCGCGATCCGCCCACTCTGGTGCATTGGATCTCACGAGAGGGGGCGACGGCAAGGGCTCCCTCACCCCTCTTTTTCTTACCGCCGTCACTCGGCTTCGAGCCTCACCCCGAGCAGGACGTACTCTGCGCTAGCTCTTTCGCCTACGCTTGCTCTTCCAGCCTAGGGAAGCTGAAATAAAAAGCAACTTTACAACAAGGTATCGATCTTCTATTGCCATTTCTAAACCAACTGCTCTTTTCGGAGCAACCTAACGTAGACTTTTTGGAGGTAGAACCTCTCTGATCCTTTTGCTCGTGTTTCACTTTACACTTACTGCTAACTGCTGGCGCTGCGGCAGACTTCCAATTATCATTCAGAGAGGTTGGATCTCGAGTTGATGGGAGTAAACCTGTTGATTCAGGCTCATCCTTTCGGTAAATCAACGGCGCTCCGATAGTCCGAAGACGAACGACTGGATGGGCGGTTTGAATCACAAGCAAAGAGAGCGCCGTCGGCGACAGAAGGAACTGCCAACCATCTTCGTCCGGAGGTTGCCGGTCGGTCCAAGACCGCAGCCGGCCACAGCAGTCACGTTGAGCCACCGAGGCTCGCAGAGATGATCGCCCGTCCACCAGGAGGTGGGACGGAGCAACGTTGGACGTTACCAGGGGAGTTCCACAAATTGCGGTACGAGCCACGCCGTTGAGTCGCTTTCTCCCACCACTACTACCACGGGGAGAATCCCCAGGGAAGGCTTTGAAGCGGAGAAGGGAGAAGCAGGCCTGGCACTCACGGGCCCGAAAAGCATTGATTCCGGTGGCACCTTTCCAACACCGTGGTACGGTGTTATCACTATAATTTGGCACGTATATGTTTATTAAGGTGCAACATATTCCGGACGGATACGTCCCATTCACACTGAAGCATCTAGAGGACTTAGGCATCAAGAAAGAGGACCCTGCAATCGCTGTATTTTGGAAAAGGCGCGATTACTTCAGGCTCTTGGTACGAAAAGCCGCCAAGGGGCACCAGCCGTGTGGCGGCGAGGAGGACGGGACTCTATCGGAATATTCACTGATGGACGTGCTTCAAGCTTGGAAGGCTTTCATGAGCGAAAGAATCAAACGGGTACAGCTTGCACCCTCAACTATTCCACAGAACGTTCCTCGAGGAATGGAAGAATTGGATGCCTGGATACAGAAGACCCATGGATACATCTATTTAAAGCCGTCACCACGCACCCCTACCTCTGCGCCATCCTTCAAGCAGCAGAACTGAATCTTCTCTGTTCTGCCCCCCTCCAAGAAATTTTATATCAACCTATTCCTTCCTTATATCTCTGTTATTCCTCCCCCCCACAAAATTTTTTACAGCTACCTATCCCTTTCTTATACCTCTGTTCTTCCTTCCGCCACAAAACATTTGACATCTACCTATCCCTTTCTTATATCTCTGACCCCCCCTCTGCCCCCCACAAAAAATAT
>NC_046662.1:117195223-117196262 GCF_010883055.1 Belonocnema kinseyi | reverse complement strand
TGTTAAGTGTGTGATAATGGGTCCGGAGTTCTCGAGCAAACTTTCGAACCTTGGCGGTAAAATTCCTGCCAGATGTGATGTAGTCAATCACACACTGAATGCGGGACGCGTACTGTCTTGCCCAGCCTATCTTCGTGGCAAGTTGATGCATTCGCCTTTTGGTCTTATGATCAACCGTTGGTTTTGTTTTACGATTCGAATCGGCCAAAGCTCTCGCTGCATTATACACACAATAATTGATAGCCCACAGGGCGGATTCTCCGGAAAAATGTCCATGATAAGTGATATTTTCTAATAAAATAATTCTCTAAATATGTTCTATGAGGTTCCACTCTGAGATTAACCTCTAATGCAGTTATCGATGATGAGTACTCGACTCCTAAACTCTTTGGTACATGATTAAAATTACTTGTCACAGGACAAACGAAAATATTTTTTATTTTTATTTATATCTAGCCTCAAATATATTAACAAAATATATATTAGTATATTCAATAAAATGAAAATATAACACACACACTTATACGCTATCTGAAATGAAGTATAATTCTACTTTCAAAAATCAAAAATTTCAGTCTGAAGATTCCAGTATTCTATTTCCTTTGGTTTAAAAATGAATTATTTTGTTGCAAACAAATTTTTTAATCTAAAAATTCCACTATTCCATTTTTGGTTGAAAATATATATTTTCAAGTATAACTTCTCGGAAATTGGGTAAATTGTCAATAGACGATTTTTCTATGAAATAAACTGATGCCTTTTTTAACTATTCTACGGAAAATTCCATAACGCTAGCTAGCCAGGGTTAAAACATAAAATGAAATCTGCCATAACTTATTCTAATGTTAATATTTTGATTGCAAGTCACATATCGTTGGATTCGCAAAAGAACATAGATTCCGAATATAATATTTTTAATTTGCCGATTGCAAAACTATAAAATTTTTATTTTTGGAATTTGATACGATCCGCCTTTGGTTCGCTCAAGAGGGGTGGATAATTCGATGAGGATATTATCGTTTTAAGGGGGGGGGGCAGG
>NC_046662.1:117153547-117195123 GCF_010883055.1 Belonocnema kinseyi | reverse complement strand
GAAGTTTTCTTCAACCCATCAGCATTTGGCCCGTATTTTCACCTCATATTTGAAGTCGGAAGAGCCGATTCCAGAGTGGTTGGTGGAAGGGCGCACAATGCTTCTGCCGAAAATAGGAAACTTAGCTGACACGAAGAATTACAGGCCAATAAGTTGTCTGAACACGCTTTATAAGATATTCACAGCTATCCTAAATAATAGGATTGTTCGGGCAATTAAACCTATGTAGCAAGAAATGTGTGAACAACGAGTCTCAAAGAAAGGCGTAGCCGGATGACGGGAGAACCTGCTCATCGATGGACGTGTCTGCAAAGATGCAGCATTCTACCAACGTGACCTATCGATGGCCTGGATTGATTATCGGAATGCTTTCGATTCGACATCCCATAGACTTATCATCTGTATTTTGGAAATCTTGAAGGTTCATCCGAAAATAGTTGGGTGCATAGAGAGATTGATTGCGCTTTGGAAAACCAGATTTACTATCTCATCTGGAAAAAAATCGTGTGACAACTAACAAGGTCACCTTTCAGAGAGGTGTCTTTCAGGGCGACACCATGAGCCCACTCCTCTTTTGCCTTAAATTATTGCCACTATCTCTAGCACTTCGCCATTCCGACGGGTACTTGTGCGGCAAACCTGCAGATCGAAAGTACAAGGTCACTCATGTATTTTACATGGACGATCTTAAGATCTATGCTAAAAACAGAGAGCAACTGCATCTAGCTCTGGGGATTGTCGAACGATATACTAAGGAAATTGGAATAACATTTGGGTTAGACAAATGCGCCAAGGTTTATTTGAACTGAGGAAAACTTAATGGCATCCCTCAAGATCCTGAGCTCGTTGATAGAAGCGCCATACGACACCTTTGCGCTGGAGAGACTTATACATACCTGGGCGTACCACAGAGCCGCATTCAGGATGTGACATCTATAAAGGATACTCTCCGAAGCAGATACAAACGTATTATCCGACAGATTTGGTCTTCCGAACTGTCGGCTCAGATCTCTTGATAACGGGACAAGAAAGGTTATGCACATGAACAAAAGCATGCATCTTAAATCTTCCGTTCCGCGACTGTACATCTCACGCCGTCAAGGGGGTCGCGGAATATTGAGTCTTGAATGTATTCACAACAGGATTATTCTGGGTACAGCACATAGAGTTGCAAATGGAAGAGACCCTCTTCTTAAAACGGTCAGGAATCACGAAGAAGTGGGCAAAGGAGCGTTTCTGTACAAAGCAGCGGAGAAGGCTGCTGAAGCACTCGGACTTGACTTCAGTATTAGGGGGGGAGCAAAATGCATCAAATCTTATCTATCTCGAGTACTCACTCCTGAAAGTCCGTATTAAAAAAGCACAAGAGAAAAACTTTCATGAACAGCTGCTCGATAAGAGGATGCACGGTATCTTTCACAGAAATGTGAAGGATCAGTCAATGTCTTTTGAGCTAACGTTTGCTTTCCTTAAATCGCCTGGATTTAAGTCTGGTACAGAGGGTTTCATTTTGGCATGCCAAGACGGTGTCATTTCCACGTTAACATATCGTCGCCACATTTTGAGTCAAGACATTCCCGATGATAGCTGCAGGGCGTGCCATGCACACCCCGAGAATTTAGCTCACATACTATCTAGTTGTCCGACTCAAACGGGAACGACCCACATTCAAAGGCACAATGCGGCACTAAGAGTGCTTTATTACCATCTCTGTCACTTCTACGGCATTAACCTTAATATCGCTCCTCTAAATGCTCCTAGGGAAATGGAGTCAATTGTCGAGAATGGGAAGTGCCGCATATACTGGAACTTTATATTCTGGACAATCGTTTCTGTTGCTCACTCGAGGCCTGACATGGTTCTTCTTGACTTTGAGAAGCGAACCATGTTCGTTATCGAATTTTCAGCATCAGCTGACAAAAACATCATAACCAAGGAGAATGAAAAGAAACAGAGGTATCGAGACCTTATAAGGGAGTTGCAACGATTGTACCCGGGATATTCTGTTAAATTGATCGTACTTATCATCGGCACTCTTGGAGGTGCCAAGCTTTCACTTGCTAATGGCCTAAAAAGCATCCCTGCGTGTCAACAATATGCTAGAACACTTGCGGGAAAAAGGCATAAGGCGATTGTTCTTGGGTCGCTCGGTATTCTTAGGGTGCACAAAGCTTTTGCTGGATCGTCGTATTGATTCCCTTACAGACTGTAACCACCTATCTTACGGTCGTGAGACGTGGTTGTGGCTGAAATTTTACCGCGATTTCGATGGAAGCGGGTGCAATTTTCCAGATTAGCACCCGCTCCCGGCGAAATCCTGCGGTTGTTTTTATGACAAATTTTTAATTATATATATTAAAAATTTGTTATAAGGTCAACCGCAGGATTTCGCCAGGAGTAGGTGCTAATCTGAAAAATTGTACCCGCTCCCAGGCAAAAGTTTCGTGTACCCGGAAAACACGAAGTGATCCAAGGATTACCGCCTTCTGCTTGAAGGAAGCTTGTCAGAGAATATAAAGTTCCAGTATATGCGGCACTTTCCATTCTCGACAATTGTTGGACAATTAAATAGAATGTGAGTTAAATGCTCGGGGTGTGCATGGCACGCTCTGCAGGTATCATCGGGAATGTCTTGGCTCAAAATGTGGCGACGATATGTTAAGGTGAAAATTACACCGTCTTGGTATGCCAAAATGAAACCCTCCGTACTAGACTTCAATCCAAGCGATTTAAGGAAAGCCAACGTTAGCTCACACGACATAGACTGATCCTCCACATTTCTGTGGAAGATACCGTACATCCTCTTATCGAGAAGCTGTTCACGAAAATTTTTCTCTTGTGCTTTCTTAACCTGGGCTTTCAGGAGTGAGTACCCGAGATAGATAATAATTGATGTATTTTGCTTATCCCTAATACTGAAGTTAAGTCCAAGTGTTTCAGCAGCCTCCTCCGCTGTTTTGTACAGAAACGCTCCTTTGCCAACCTCTTCGTGATTCCTGATGATTTTAAGAAAAGGGTCTCTTCCTTTTGCAACTCTATATGCTGTACCCTGAATAATC
Source organism: Belonocnema kinseyi (assembly GCF_010883055.1). Classification (NCBI taxonomy): domain Eukaryota; kingdom Metazoa; phylum Arthropoda; class Insecta; order Hymenoptera; family Cynipidae; genus Belonocnema; species Belonocnema kinseyi. The sequence continues at coordinate 117,192,064 of NC_046662.1, read as the reverse complement.
ATGTTGTGAAGACATTCAAGACTCAAGATTCCACGACCCCCTTGACGGCGTGAGATGTGCAGTCGCGGAACGGAAGACTTGAGATGCATGCTTTTGTTCATGTGCATAACCTTTCTTGACCTGATATCAAGAGATCTCAGCTCCTCCTTCGTCCATGGAACTACTCCAAATGAATAGAGTACTACCAGAACTTGGAAGAGTCGAGATGGGTCCGAGAGAAGCTGTTGATTTTCTCTGACCCACCTCTCCCTCCGCTCTAGACTTCTCTTAGCGCGTAGTATCCGTATTCTCCGTAGTATCCGCAGTATCCGTATTCTCTCAACAATATGCTGCCTGATGGTCAGCAGCTTTGACTTGCTAAGTCTGTGATAACGGGTCCGGAATTCACGCGCGAACTTTCGAACCATGGCGGTAAAATTCCTGCCAGATTTGATGTATATAATTACACACCGAATGTGGGACGCGTACTGCCTTGCTCAGCCTATCTTAATGGCAAGTTGATGCATTCGTCTTTTAGTCTTATAATCAACCGTTGGTTTTGTTTTACGGTTCGCATCGGTCAAAGCTCTCGCTGCGTCATACTCATAATAATTGATAGCCCAGAGGTCGTATTCTTCGCATGCCCGCGGTTGGTCTTAGTGTCGCCTCTCATTCTCTGTTGCCGGCTTGTCACCGTTCTAGACACCTCACCCAGGTACCATTCAGTTTTCGACACGGTTTTCACACCTCCGCTTGGGGGTTAATTCCTTTGGAACCACCCCTGGACAGTTGTACAGGGAAATGGGGAAATTATATATATATAAAGTAAGATTTAGAATAAGAATTATTAAAGAATAAAAATTAATCGCACTTTTTACTTTTTATTAAAAGTTTAATAATGTTTCATAGTGTTGAGTCACCGCGGTATCATTTATTTTCAGAACATGTGTCGGTTCTGGTTTTCTGAGGTTGTTCCGTCAAAAATTATGCAACTTTTCATGTATAAAAATTAGAGTGTATGGGGACACACTGTTTTTTTTACAAAGGTTTTCCCAGAGAAGGATGTTTCTTTCAGGATGTTCGTCTCATGGTTCGATAAAGTCCGTACCCTCACAAAACTAGTATATACTGGGATATCCCATTTGATCCCATTTACCTCCCAAGTTGTCCCAAGGATATCCCGGGTATAACCCGTTAGGTATCCCGCAAGGCAGAAATTTGGATATCCCAGGGACCCCCAGGATATCCAGGGTCACCCTGGGATGTTTATGGGATATTCAAATGTCCCGAGTAGGACATAAATTAATTTTCCATATCCTACTTGGAACATTTGAATATCCTGTAAAAGTATCAGGATTACTCTGGATGTCCTGGGGTTATCTCTGGGATATCCATATTACAGCCTTGCGGGATATCCGACGAGTTATCCCTGGGATATTCTAATAATAATATATAATACAAGTATATTGAATTCGCAGATCATCCTCGAATTATTATTATATAAACACCTGATCTTTAAAAACATAATAATATACTAAAATAATTAGGTATAATTTATTATATTGTATTTATTATAATAACAATGTGTAGTTTAAAAAATCATTAAAACCAATGCCTTGTTAAATAATCAATTTTAAACTGCAAAGAGAAATTAAGCAATTAAAGAATTGTACAACTTAATAGTCGAATTACTTTGATAAAAATAAATTATTTTGTTCAGAACTAAATTTTAATCGGAAAATTTCACTATTCCATTTTTACTATTCCATTTTTAGTTGAAAATATATCTTTTTAAGTATAATATTCTTCTAGGCAATGGGGTGAAAATTCATATATTCTATTGAATTGGCAACATATGTGACATATCATAGATTATGAATATAATATTTTTAATTTGCTAATTGCAAAACTATAACATTTTTATTTTTAGCTCGAAACTACCGCGGTGGCAATTCTATGAAAGACATAACCTTGGCAGCCATACTGTCAGGCTTTGGTATACTTGAAGAAAGTTACAATAATTAAACGTGTATTCTAAAGAAAAAACATTTTCTAAGATATAATATCTAGTTGCGATGTTGCCCTGTAAAGTTGTTTCATTGGTATACACAACCTCGTGCAAATTTGAATTAACAGGGCTTAATTTTTTTATGCACACACTGTTATGAATGACACATGAACTGTTCTCCATCTATCGTGTGCTTATAATCGATTAGTTTTTAATAGTTAATTCCTTATTAAGTATATTAACTTTAAAACCAATTTTTATCATTATTTTTGACTATTATTTATAAAAAATTAAAACAAATGTAGCTTGAGTATCAGATCACATTGTAGTAATTAATCTTCGTGTGGCGCTTTTTCAAATTAGAAAAAATGTTTATTAATAGACCTTGCATAAACCATGACCAAATTTCAACCGCCTTTTAACCCACCCTCCCTCTTTCCCCTTTACCCTAGAGGACCATTATGGCTTTTCCCTGCCCCCCTCCCTGCCTATTAAAAAGATCCCAAAGGTTTGTGCAGGCTTCTTAAAATTCTTTTCTACTTTTTGTAATATTCAGTATGAATGAAAAAATCCGTGAACAATTCACCTAATTTTATTTGTATAATAACATATCTCGCCCCCAACCTAGTTCTAACCTCAAACTTTAGCTTCGTCATTTCACTGAATAAATAATAAAATCATTCCTTTCTTAGGAAGTATGTGGAACTAATTTTTTGAATAGAAACGCGTTTGTAGAGTAAAAAATTATTCATGACAATTCTGAATTCAATCGGCTGTTCAATTTGCAATGGGAATTTAATGTCAAAAAGTGTAAATGAGCCATCCAATTAGTACGGAATTTAGTCACGCTTTTAAGACATCGCTACCTATTTAAGACACCGCTTATATATCTTTACGACGACTTTACGACATCCTATGTTCATGTCGTTAGGATGTCTTTAAGATGTCAAAAAGACATTAAAAATCGTACAAAGCTTTTGCGATATTGGAAAGACATCATTATCCTTAATTCTTTCAAAGCTTTATAAATATACCGCTTAGTTTCTAATGAATTCAAAACATATTTTTACCTCTAAATTAAAAATTTCCCGAATAACCAAATTTTTTTGCTAACCCGTGTTTTCAGATAGGGAAATTTTTCTCTCTCGCTCTCGCACGATTTGACATCACTTAGCTGAGAATGTGTATAACAAATACCATATATCTGACAATACTGCGCTGCTAATCGCCTGATTTTAAAAATGGCTCAAACGATATCCTTAGAATTATAATATTTTTTACATTGCACTTTCAATAAGCAATCAAATATTTTTAAGCTTTAAACTTTTAAAAACTACATAAACATTTTTTAAATGTTTATTAAGAAAAAAAATGACATATTCTTATGAGTCACGTACTTTATGCTCTATGATAAATCAGTCAGTAATACACTGATTTTTTCAAGACACTATTTGATTCAATTTTTAAAATACTTGAATGGATTCCATTACAGGTTAATTGTCATCTTCACTAAAGAGTTTTATATTTATTCCAATTTACCAAGTAAGAAATCCATTTCTTTCTTTCCAAAGAGACTTCATATCAAATAATTTGTTTTCCCTGAAGTTGATGAGTAAATGACATCTTGTTTTATTTATTATAATATTCCCCAGTAGCCTATAATATAAAATAAATTATTAGAAAGAAATTCAATCCTTAAAAAACGTCAAAAGTAAAGAGAAATCAACAAAACAGAGAAATCTGGAGATCAGGCAATTAGTTAAAGAAAAGCGAAACAGTGAACATTTCAAAGAACAGGATAAAAAGAAAATGTATATAAAAACCAAAAAAGGAATAATGCATCATTTACTGAAGAGGAAAGTTTTCAATAAAAACAAACTAAAAGAAAGGAAATAAGTGAAGGGCAATCTCAAAATAATGAGCAAAACAAAAAATTTATGGTAAAAATGAGAGCAAACGAAGAATATAAAGCCAAAGTTAATGAGCGGAACAAGAAATTTATGGAAAAAAAGAGAGCAGAAAAAGAATATAGAGATAAAGATAATGAAAGAAGAAGAAAATCAATGGGAGAAAACAGAAAAAAACAAAAAATATAAAGCTTAAAAACAGTGAGCGAAGGAAGAAATTAATAGCAAAAACGAGAGAAGACGAAGAATATAAATCTAAAGAAAGGCAGCAACAAAAAGAAACAAAAAAAATAGAGAAGACAGACTATGTAAAGACAAAGAAAGGGAGCAGCAAAAAGAAACAAAGCCAAAGATTAGAAAAGACGAAGTATATAAAGATAAAGGAAAGGGCAAACAAAAAGATACAAAAGCCAAAATTAGAGGGGAAAAAATATATAAAGATAAAGAAAGGAAGCAACAAAAGGAAACGAAAGCAAACATTAGAGAAGACAAAGAATATAAATATAAAAAAGGCATCAGCAACAAAAAAACAAAAGCAGAACTGAGAGAAAAAAAAAGAATTTAAAGATAAAGAAAGGAAACAACACAAAGAAACCAAATCAAAAATTAGAAAAGACAAAGAATATAAAGATACAGAAAGGCAGCAACCAAAAAAACAAAAGAAAAACTGAGAAAAAAATAGAATTTGAAGATAAAGAAAGGCGGCAACAAGAAAAAACAAAAGCAGAACCAAGAGAAAACGAAGAATATAAAGCTAATGACAGGGAGCTGCACAAAAAACTTAAAAAAAGAAAACGCGCAAATTTAGATTTTAATATAAACGAACAAAAAAAAACAAAATGAAGCAAAAACGAAAAAAGGCTAGATTTGGAATTTAGAAAGTAAGAGAGAAAAAAAGATAAAAATGCTAAACGTCGCTTAAGATTTACTACTTTTTACAGTTTTAGAGAAAATTATGTAAGGGATTTCAGATGTAAAAAAGATCCTGCGTCCGTTGCGAAATTAAAGTTTAAAAAGGAGCGAAAGGATACACCAAGTAATGTTTGTGCTTTTTTGTACTATTTATTCCACGAAAAGATCATTTGACAATTTATAATGACATTTTCGTGGAAAAAATTAGAGCCGGAAAAATACCTAAATTGGTGACGAGTAATGGTTTTAAATTTCCTTGCGTACCAGAATGCATGATAAAATTGTCAGATTTAGGAGCGATCTCAGTGTCGCCATTAACATCATTCAAACAAATTTAGCTTCAAAACCACACGCATTAAACTCACAACTGTCATTGAAAGGAAGCGTTGTACATATTCTATCTGAAGTAAATTAAGTGGTTAGTACACTGCCAAAACCGCTTAATAAAATGGATATTATACAATTAATATTTAAAAGAAACCTTTTGCATAAGTCTGATTGCATCAATGAAATTGTTAGACCAGCTGATATTTGTGAAGCACTAAGTTGCTTATTATCTACCTCTCTATAAAAAGAATATGAAATTAAAGTAGATAAATCCTTCTTCAATGAATATAAAAGGAATTTTTATGTTAAGCTTAATTTTGTGGTAGAAGATGAATACAAGGATGAGATAAATAATGTTAATGATTGTAAAATAAAAATTTTATACGATGAGGACGGTAAAATAAGTTATGCCTGGATAAAATAATAAACCAGTTCCTTGGAGAACACCTCACTTAAGCGCATTGTGCCATCCTAGAATTTTCGGCGGGTATGCTCTTAGAGAAGATGTATGGGGCACAATACGAATCAAATCCGAAGTTTAGGCGAAGTGATAGAAGAGTATGCGACACGAAAACTTTACAGTAGAAAATGTTCTTAGCAAAGGATTTGTTGATGACGCGATTAGGCATGATGTCAGATATAAAGTATTAAAATAAATTCGTTTGTCGTCTGCATATTTGGAAAGTGAGAAAAAAAACTATCAGCTATGGTGCGACAAATTGGAAAGCCAACCCTTTCTTTTACTTTGTTAACTGCGGAAAGATGGTGGCTAGAATTAATGCAGATGTTAGTGTATGTTCTTAATGCCAAAAAAATTTCCTTGGAAGAAGCATTAAATCTCGATGATAATACCAAAACTTATTTCATTGGGCGAGATCCCGTTACGTGTGCACTGTATTTTGATAATTAATTCAGAGCGATCCTGAATTATATACAAGGAAGAGGTGGTCCATTTCAAGAGTAATCTGTTGTGTGGAGTTATGCCTCGAACAATGATACTAGATCCTTTGGAAAATGTAGACAATGAAACAATGATAATAGTAAAAAATAATTTGAAAAAATTAGAAAATTAATGCATTATTATTACAAAAAATCAAGCGAGTTAGTAGAATTTTGTGATAGTTTAAATCGATTAAATTTAACAGAAGACGAGTATATATTAGCAATTCGAATCTCGATAAAAAGAACTAGAACCTTTTTACAGAAAAGGAGTACAGAAGTAGCGATAAATTGTTCTAATCTAGACATCCTAAATTTTTTTGAGGCTAATATGGTCATCCAGTTTATTCTGAATCCTAACAGCTGCGCATCATACATTGTTAATTATGTAAGTAAAATAGACAGCGGATTGTCAAAATTATTACGTCAAACAGTAGAAGAATTAAACAATGGCAACTTTGGAATCAAAGAAAGATTAAGGAAATTTGCCAACGCTTTTTTACCAATCCCAAGAATGAGCGGGTTGGCATGCTGAAATAAGATGCTGAATAAAAATCGTTAAACACCCACTCAGAAAATTATTTTAAAGGAAGATTACGTAACTAAATATGAAAAGCGGCCAGCTTCAAAAGTGGACGTATGTCTAGCTGATTTTGCAGCTTTCTCTAAGTCCAGTAACAAGAAAAATGAAAACGATAATAAAGATAACGACCATAATGAAAAAGACGATGATGAAAAACAACGCGATAGGCCAATGTTTATTTGATTTAGAAGCTCTAATCAGAAACGAGATTCTTCCAATAATTATAGAGAACAAATAATGTTGTATTTGCCTTGGCGGTGTGAAGAAAGCGATATTATTGCGAAAGATTGTGGACTCGTTCACCACAAAAATATAGACACAATCAAAGAAATCAAAAAGAGCTATTGAGCTGTTGATGACAAAGTATTAGATGAAGCCATCGAAAATGCATTCGATGTTATTAAAGATATTCAAAAAGAAAGAACAGCAACATTTAATAAGAACAAATTAGATGAAGATAGAGAAGTTGATATTTTTGAACAAGCAGAAAACGAAACTGTGAAAGATAATGTTTGTAATAGGTATACTGCCCCTGTAAAGTTACCCGAAGAAGATGTATACAACATAATGGAACAATTGAATGTTAAGCAGCGCGAAATTGTAATGCACACATTACACTGTATCAAGACAAGTCAACTATTATTTTATATCTTCCTAAGCGGTTCTGCTGGTGTTGGAAAAACTACAGGAATAAATGCAATTTATCAAACAGTATCCTATTATCTGTCAAGATTGCCGGGTAAAAAACAAGATGTAATGCATGTTTTATTTTGCGCACCATCCGGTAAAGCAGCGTTTTTAATGGGCGGAGTAACTTTACACACAGCTTTTAAATTACCAATCGCTTAAAATAGTCGACAAATGCCTGATTTAAGTTCAGATCTAGCGAATAATATTCAAGTAAAATTGTTTCACTTAAAAGTTTTAGTAATTGACGAAATGTCGATGGTTGGAGCTAGAATGTTAAGTTAGATTGACACCAGACTTCGACAAATCAAAGGTGTTAACGAACCTTTCGGTGGAGTATCGGTATTAGTTGTAGGCGATCTCCATCAACTGCCACCAGTTATGAATATACCCGTATTTAAAAATCCAAAAGTATCGTGCATGAGTGCATTATCAAATATATGTTTATAGGATAAATTAAATTTTTATGAACTAACCGAGGTCATGTGACAGAAAAACGAAGCCAAATTCATTAAAGCATTAAATTATTTAGCTAATGAAGGTATGACAAATAAAGATATTGATTTAATTAAGTCAAGATGTGTGAATGAGAATCAAGTACCAGATAATGCTATTATATTGTATGCTGCGAACTATCTGGTGGATTAATATAATGCAGATAGGAAACAATCATTTGAAGGAGAAGAATTTGTGTCAGAAGCTCACGATCACAAAATGGAAGATAGTTCAGAAGAAGAAAAGAGTAAGCGATTGGAGTCACTAAAAAGTAAAAAAAACATCAGAATGTGCAGGTTTACCATACCAAGTAATATCTAAAATAGGTATTAAATCTATGCTTACAAATAATATTGACGTTCAAGATGGATTAGTCAATGGCGCTTGCAGTTTTTAAGAAAAATCAAATTTAAAGGTGATTTAAATGAAATATCTAAAATATGGGTAGAGTTTAGCTTCGATAGAGTAGGAAAGAATGCACGAAATAAATGTAAGGAATTTATGCTAAAACATAATATCGACAAAAATCGTACTTAAGAAAAAATCAAAGAATAACAAAATCAATATTATGTGTTGCACGTAGCCCTACAAGAGAATTACGAGGGTTTTATATAATTGGTGACTTTAAACCTCAAGTAAAACAAAAGACGAATGATTGTAGTACCATTCAACTAAACCGATTTAAAGGTAATCGTCAATTGACTTTATTGTTTAATAACACAGGCCCACACAAAAAAAAGTTGCTTGCAAGAGAAACGCGAGTAGGCTACCCTTATAGATTCTGAGCCACTGAATCCGAATATGGCCTCAGAATTTGTCCTACACGTCTCAGTTTTTCTCTAGATTTAAAAAGTAAAGAAAAGGATAGGGATTTTCTGGTCACAGAGGGCATACAAAAAACTTGCCTGCACGAAACAAGTCACTAGGCTTCAAATCTAGCCTCAGTACTGTTCGTACACGTCTCAGTTGTCCCCTAGATGCAGAAAATAGGCAAAAACATAGGGATATTCTGAAAGCAATTTTGATAGTACCAGTATACACGCAAATAGACAGATGGATGTTATGTTTTTAAATGCCGCGACTTATGGACACGTATTTTGTAAACAGAAATACTCTTTGTGCCTTCCGTTTCCCCTAGCTTGGGTGATTCTAGGTAAATTTAAGGTCTTTCTCATATTATATAGATTTGTACGAAAAAAAATAACAACATTGCAGTTTTTCGTACTAAATCTAAATATGAACCCCAAATTTTTCAGGTTTCTTCCATTTTCTCTTTAGATGCAAAATGTAGGGAAAAGCCTAGAGAATTTCTGGTCACACAGGCCCACCAAAAAAAGTTGTCTGCCCGGGACAAGTGACTGATTTCGCACGCACAACTGTAAAGAAGATTAGGTTTTTGTTATTTTTTTATTTGTAAATCTATATAATATGAGAAAGCCCTTCAATTTCCCTAGAATTACCCGAACTAGAGAAAATAGAAGGCACAATGAAGAATTTTTGTGCATAAATTAAGTCTCTACAAGTCGTTGCACTTAAGAATATAATATCAATGTGCATATTTTCGCGTATACTTGTATTATAAAAATAATGTGCAAGTCATCCATAGGGTTTTCCTTATTTTCTGAATCTAGGGGGAAACTGAGACGCGTAAGATCAATTCTAAATCCAGATTTGGATTCAGCGGCTCAAAATCCATGAGGGTGGCATAGTCAATTGTCTCGTGCAGAGAAATTTTTCGTACAGCCTATGTGGCCAGAAATCCCTAAACTTTTCCCTACTTTTTGCATCTACAGGAAAATTTAGAGGCGTAGGAGAAATTCTAAAGCCAGATTTGGATTCTGCGGATCAAAATCCATAAGGATAGCCTAGTCACTTGACTCGTGAAGACAACTTTTTTTTGTGAGCATGTGTAATCTAGACAGTTCTAAAAATAGAAGCATCATTTTCTTAAATACTAGATCATTAAGAAAACATGCAAGTAAAATTTCAAATGACCAATGGTATCAAAGAGAAAATATTTTAATATTTGCAGAGACACGATTAAGGCCAAACGATATTGTGGAAATACCCAATTTTGAGGAAATATTTAGATCAGACAGTTATGAAAATGTTCAATTGAGAAGAATTATTCTTTTCGTTAAAAAAGATATAGAAGTTGATGTTTTTAAACGTGCACAAATATATTCATGCTAAAAACAATTTAAATATCTTTGACAAAAATGTGCACATGATTGGAGAGACTGCATTTTTGCAGTCTTTTGATAATTTTAGCATTCATGTAAATACAGACACATGTGGTGTAGCTGAACCAAGATAAAATGTTCTTGCAGTTTCCCCTCCGAACAAGAAAAAATTCCAAAAGAAAAAGCAAATTTGCAAAATTTTGTAAGGTGGTCTCACAACTTACACAAATTCTGAAAGTGTTGGTCACTGGATATGTACGTATCACAACGGAACACGAATGAATATTTATAATAGTCTAAACATTGGAGAATTAGACGATCAACAAACATTATTTTTAAACAAACTTTATCCATGGAAACCAGAAGTAAAATTTCATTTAGTCCAAAACAACCTAATCTTATAGACTGTGGTGTATATGCTATTGCATTTTCTACCTCTATGTTTTGAAGATAAACCTGAAGATGTAAGTTATAATGAAAGTCAATTGAGAACATGGGTTGTAAGAATGCTCACAGAAAGGAAATTTGAGCGTTTTCCATAAAAATAATTACTAAAATATATTGAATGACAAGAAAATTCATGTAACATCAAAAGTGGGATTTTAAGCCACAGAACATCATATGTTATTCAGAATGTTCCAGGGATAATGTAATAGTCATTTTTTTATTTTAAAAAGTATATATTTAATTCCTAATATTCCTATCACTATTCATATGTAGTAGATTAGCCCAAAAAAGCACATATTATATATTAGAGCCGTACAAATGCAAAGTATTTAAAACTCAATTGAAGGCTCTCAATCCGCGTGTTTTGTATACAAGTTTCTAAATCATTTAAATTTGTATCAGATGCAAAGTATGTGAATCTCATTCAAAGTGAAATAGAATCTGACATATAAAGGCTTTCAAGCCCCATATTTTCAAATTCGATGGAAAGTATTCTAGCTTAAATTTTAACTAATTTTATTAAATATATGACCATAACATGGACATAATAATATCCAATGCTTTCTTTTGTTTTCAATGTTACTGATCTAAGTACAGCATAAAGGCTCTTAAGCCACATATTGCACGTAAGGGCTCTTAAGCCACATGTTGCATATAAAGGATCTTAAGCCACATATTGATAATAAACATAGACTGGACGAAGACACAGAGAATATAAATAGCTTCAAAGAGATGTATGATACCCTCATAGCACCTGAGAAAGAATTTCCACCCATCACTACCGAGGAGGTGAAAAAAGTATTGAGAGGTATGAAGAACTATTTTGCTCCTGGACCAGATGGTGATACCAGATTGTATCAAGACATTCTGGTGGAAGAAGTTTCCTTCAACCCATCAGCATTTGGCCGGTATTTTCACCTCATATTTAAAGCTGGAAGAGCAAATACCGGAAACTTTGGTGGAAGGGCGCACAGTACTCTTGCCGAAAATAGCTGACCCAAAGAATTACAGGCTAATCACTTGTCTGAAAACATTGTATAAGATATTCATAGCTATCCTAAATGATAGGATTGTTCGGAAAATCGGAACTGTGTGACAAGAAACACGGCTCAAAGAAAGGCATCCTACCAGCGTGACCTATCGATGGCCTCGATTGCTTATCGGAAAGCTTTCGATTTGACCTCCCATAGACTTATTATCTGCCTTTTAGAAAGCTTAAAGGTTCATTCGCAAATTGTGAGGTGCATAGAGAAATTGATGCCGCTCTGGAAAACAAGATTTACTATCTCATCTAGAAAAAATTGTGTAACAACTTACAAGGTCACCTTTCAGAGATGTCTGGATCAGGGCGACACCATGAGCCCACTTCTATTTGTCTTATATTATTGCCACTATCTCTAGCACTTCGCCATTCCGAGGGATACTTTTGCGGCAAACCTGCAAACCGAAAGTACAAGGTCACTCATGTATTTTACATGGATGATCTTGAGATCTATGCTAAAAACAAAGAGGAACTACATATAGCTCTAGGGATTATCGAACGATACACTAAAGAAATAGGAATGGAATTTGGGTTAGACAACTGCGCCAAGGCTTGTTTGAAGCGAGGAATACTTAATGGCATCTCTGAGGAGCCTGATCTCATCGATAGAAGCGCTATACGACTTCTTTTGTTGTTGTCGTCCTTTAATTCAGCTTAGAGACCAAAAATTTTAACTTAAGATACAAAAATAAAGTCTCGCTCGCGGCCAGGGGGAACACTTACAAAAAAGGTCTTGCCTATATCTTGGCTATCTCTTGAATGAAGACTTAGCGAAGACAAATTATTTTTACTCGGGTTGACAGTTAAATCGACGTATAGGTGACTCGGGTATCTAAGGTCCCGTTGTTTATTGTCGAAGTTTTTTTCCATTTAAGAGAGGTTAGGACGTTAGAGTTTAGGCGAACATAAAAGGGACCAAATAACAAATACTTACGTTTAGAAATAATTTTTTTCTCAATTTTTAAAATAGTGATTTTAAAGTCAAAAACCTGAATCTACATATTTTTACCATGTTTTTGTTTTTCTGTAAAGATTATTTAATCCTTAAAAACTGAACACAGCAATAAGAATTCATAAAAAATCTTGGGATCACAGGGTGTTTTTTGGGACAATAACGTAATTTTCATAATTTCTAATCTCATTTTTTATGAAAGAGTTTTTTTAAATTTATACTTGACAGCTTCCGTTTTAAGATGAGTTTTTGTAAGGTCATTGTTCGCCATTATTTTCTTCAAAAGTATAATGTGGAATATGACTTGTGTGGTATGTCTGAATACATACAAGAATGCTGTAGAATTATTTTTTAAATTATAATAAGCATGTAATATCTTAAAAATAAGCGTAGTCAAATTTACTCTATTTTTGAAGACTAATTTCTCAGCTTGTAATGATTATTTTACAAATTTACGAACTGCTCGCTGTCTATTGACTTTTCAACTACAAATATATGTAAATAAGATGGCTTGAATATCGCATTTTCTTTCACATGGCATTTCTGACAAACTAAAACGTGTACTTGATTGGTAATAGTACGAGTAGAATGCTTTATAATGCAGTAGAAAAAAGTGTAAGATTCATTGATCGATGTGCATTATTGGAAGCGTGAGATAAAAAAATATAAAAACTGCCATCCTCAAGTTGATTTCAGATGAGCCTTAAATGTCTATTTATTATCTTATAAATGAAGTTTTATTAATAAATGTTGCTTGCAGCAGTACAGTAAGATAAGTAGAATAGTATTGTAAAGGAAATATGGAAACGCTTCTCTTTCTGACTGTTAACATAAATGCATACATGTATTCACGTACTTAATGCATCCTCTGCGAACTTTACTAGAGGAGGAATCTTTTATAGAGTGTGCTACCTGCAAATAATTATCACATAGTGATTGCATCGGAGTATTATCGGCCCTATGGATCTGCGACTATTGTTAATAAGTTCGCTGCACATTATATTTTTCAAAATTGCATTAATAAATATTTTTATACCGTTAACTTGCTTATTTTTCGTGTATTTTGATTTTTTCTAGGTGTGTCATATTCGAGCTACCCTTTTTTGATTTTCGAAAACCTCGTTTTTTGAAAAATCTGCATTTAAAAAAGTACCGCTGTTGATATGAAAAAAGGAAACATATCATTCGAAAGGTTATTCAACAGCCTTTCGAATGACCTATTATATATTCAATTTAAGTTCATGGAGTCGCGGCAATCCGTAAAAAAGGAGTTGGTGTACGGTATATAAGGATTTGATGTCAAGTCGAAACATGTTGGCAATGTTTTGGTAAAAATATAAACATAAAAGGTATAGTTAGGCCTTAACAAAATTTATCGAATTACTTACTGAAAAACATGCAAATTGAGAAATATAAATTAGTGAGAAACTTTTGAGTTTTCACAAATATTAAAAAACGTAATTTCAAGGTTATTTTAGAATATCCTGACTTTTTAAACTGGCACTTAAAAAATACAATATTGGCATTTAGTTTTTAATATAGCTACTGCTTTAAGGTGTATTTCTAGTTTTAAAATTCGTTTTATAGACAAGGGCAGAGTATAATCCTGAAACTAAAAAAGCACATTATTACTATATTTATAACATACTAGCTCACAATACGCTTACCTGTATTTTATGAGAGGGATAGCAGTAAAAATCTGTGTGTCTCAATTGTTTGTAAGGAAAACCAGAGGCCTCATTAGTATTTTCACCCTTATACTTCGACTTACTTCTTTTTTCTTCGTTCAATATTTCTTCTTTAACTAAAAAAAAATCCTCTACAATAGGATACATCGAATTTTTTGGAACTACATTAAAAATTTTTTTCCCTAGTAGCCTGCAAGGAATAGTATTAGCCAACGAGTATACGTGCAATAATGAACGAAAAGAACGTCATGAATTTGTACAGTGAGGCTTTCTCTCATTTTTTCTCACTAAACCGCGTTTATTAGGGACAATCCGCAGCGTCTTAGCAGCTATTGATATATTACTAGAGATTCATAACGAGCATTTGAAATGTTTTCCAAAATCTCGTCAGATTAATTAAAAACCCCGAACACAGCACTTATCACATAGAGACGAGCGATCACGCAGTCAAGATGATCGTGTCGTCTTGATCGAATTTTCTAATTAGCAATTCTTGATCCTCATTATATTTTAGTTCCATCTAATCATATTTCAAGGAAATCTCGATTGTGTCCAAAAATGATCGATATGCATCACTATTTAATACTTCGTTTATTGTGCACATGCGAATTTCTACTGTGAAAAATGCAAGCGCTGAAAAGATCATTCTACTTTCAACGCAGATTATTAATGTCACAAATATTTCACCTTGATGTCCTATAACAGATGCACGAGGACAGTCACTAGAATTCTGTGAATGGTACATGATTCGATGGGATGCTCATTTAGAGATAGGATAAGGGAATGCTTACCAAATATAGAGAGTAGGGCGGAAATAAAATACGGCTCGCAGGCCAAGCAGAATGAATAAAGGATGACAATTGAACGGGATGACAAGGGACTGACATGTGCTTGCACTGCTGAGAATACAGCCACAATATGGGATCAGAAGCCAGGGCCCTTTGGGCCTT
This sequence comes from Belonocnema kinseyi, assembly GCF_010883055.1. Classification (NCBI taxonomy): domain Eukaryota; kingdom Metazoa; phylum Arthropoda; class Insecta; order Hymenoptera; family Cynipidae; genus Belonocnema; species Belonocnema kinseyi. Next base: position 117,176,965 of record NC_046662.1, on the reverse strand, counting down.
GATCAGGGAGTGCGTAATATCTGTAGAAATCGGAATCTGCAGTGCAACGGGTGAGTGCCCATCCGTTATTTTCTGATCAATTCGGTTGTACACCTCAATAAGCAGGTCCGAATAATGGTCTAGGTATGGTCCCGAAGGAATAACCTCCAAGTCAAGACTTGAAAACCTTTGCTGAAGATTGAATTCATTGAATGCATTGCATTTTCAAATTACAATATGTAATCTGATTAATTTACGATACTAAAGTACTTATTTATCTATTGTAATTTCACTTCACGTTACAATGTGAAAATAAAACGGACGTTATTCAATTTGCAGGCGACTGTAAAATGATTACGTCTGACGATGGAAATCATTCGATTAGTTTGAGACATAATAAGTTTACCTATGATGATAAATTTACTTGGGACGTTAAGTCTACGAAAATGTATGTAAATTTTGATGATCTGTGTCTTTCTATCGCGAGGGAGTAAGTTCGCGCAAAAGAATGGTGCAGAATCATTTGCTGGACGTAAATTTTGATCATTTGGGACTGGCAAGTGCAAGTCGTGCCAAAAGATAAGTTCCGGAAACGCCCGAAAGGCCACTTAACATTTGGTGCATATTTCGTTTGTTGTTTTGTACGTCGAATAGATTTTAAGGTTATTTTACGATTTTGGCCAACTTGGAAATCTATAAAAGGTTATTATATAAAGATGCTATTATAAAAAATATGCTAAAATTAACGCTTTCCATAAACTTATGAAGTAATTACAGAAATAACTATGAACTTTAATTTTTCATATAGAAGTCACAGTAAAAGAAAATTTTAATTTAAATACTTTAGACACGATAATGAACCTCTAATGAGTGATGGATATAAAGGTGTTTATTGGGTCGGCCAATGTATACATATGAAAGACTCAATAACCACCTTTATATATATAAAAAACATTTTTGGTTTGAAAACTATGTAAAAACGCTTTACATAACAAAATAAAAGTGATGTAAGGTATGTGAAAGCTACTTTACAACGGAAAATATACCTTTGGTATTATTGTATACAATAATGATTTTTTATATCTGCAGAAAATATGTTATGCTAAAATTAACGATTTACATAGATTTATCAAGTAATTACAGAAATAACTATGAACTTGAATTTTTCATATACAAGTCACAGTAAAATAAAAATTTAATGTGAAACTTTAGACACGATAAACCACGTTTTACCTCTAATGTGTGATGGACATAAAGGTGTTTATTGGGTCAACCAATATATACTTACGAAAGACCTCATAAGCACCTTTATATGTAAAAACACATATTCAGTTTAAAAAATACGTAATAGCGCTTTACATAACAATATAAAAGTCATGTATCGTTCAAGAAAGTTAATTTACGACGGTTAACATATCTCAGATATTTATCTATACAACATTATCTATACTACATCAAGTAGTTACAGAAACACCTATGAACTCTCATTTATTATGTACAAGCCACAGTTAAAGGAAAATTTAATTTAAATACTTAGGTCATAGAGCTTTCAATTAATTACAGACACATTTATAAAGTCTAATTTATTAGGTATAGGCCACAGTTACAAAAAATTTTATTTGAATACTTAGGACCCGATAAACAACGATTTATCTACGATGAGTAATGGACATAAAGGTATCTTTATATCCTTATATATGAAGAAACATTTACACTTTGAAAAATATGTAAAAATGTGTTACATTACAAATTGAAAGTGATGTAACGTTTAAGAAAGGTAATTTACAACGGAAAATATATCTGAGACATTAATTTATACAATATTCATTTTTTACATCTGCAAACAACCTTTTACATATTAGAATTAACACTTTGTATAGACTTTTCAAGTAATTACAGAAACATTTATAAACTCTAATTTATTATGTATAAGCCACAATTAAAGAAAAATTTAATTTGAATACTTAGGAACCGATAAACTACGCTTTACCAACGATGAGTGATGGACATAAAAGTACTTATTGGGTCGACCGATATATTTATATAGAAAAAAACAATAAGCATTCTTATATCTTAAATTAACACTTTGCACAGAGTTTTTAAGTAATTACAGAAACATTTATAACGTCTAATTTATTATGTACAAGCCACAGTTAAAGAACAATTTTATTTAAATACTTAGGACCCGATGAACTACGCTGTACCTTGATGAGTGAAGGATATAAAGTTGTTTAGAGGGTCGGTTAAAATAATTTTTATATATAAAAGACCCAATAAGTACCCTTATATATGAAAAAAAAAATTTAATAAAGTTTTACATAACAAAAGAAAAGTTATGTAACGTTCAAGAAAGATAATTTACAACGGAAAGTATATCTGAGATATTAACTTATAGAATATTTATTTTTTATATTTGCAAACAACCTGTACATATTAAAATTAACACTTTGTATAGACTTTTCAAGTAATTACAGAAACATTTATAAAGTCTAATTTATTATGTATAAGTCAAAGTTACAGAAAATTTTAATTTTAATACTTAGGACCCGATAAACTACGCTTTACCTACGATGAGTGATTGACATAAAGGTACATGCTATTACTAATATAATGTACCTAATAAGAACTCATACATTTACTAACTGAAAAATAATGTGTCTCGGGTAAGCGATCGGTTAAATACCCTTACGTATCTATTTCGGACCTAACAAAAACCTGTACATATATTAACTGAAAAATAACGTCTAAAACATATGGGCCACCACTAAAAGAATCAATGACTTTGCAAAAACCTAATATCCTATTACTAATGTCATATTTCGCTAACTACTTCAAGTTTCTACATATACTTACTAAAAAATGTGTAAAAATATTTAAGCAGAGGCTGAATCCGTCTTCGGATTTTGAAAGACCTAACAACCAGGGTCGCCGGAACAATGTCACTTTGAGTTTTAGGCGGGGAATACTCTATACACCCAACACCGCTTCCGCCCGCCCTGCTAACAACCTATTGATAATATTATATTCTGCCAGCGACTTCGAGTCTTCAACTGCACACTTTATTATATTATCTTATATTCGGAACCAATCACCTGTTCGTTGTCCATAGAACCAATGAAAATTCTGACTTATGTGGAAGCAGTATCGATATTCTCCAAGCTTCATACAGGCCATTCAATCTGGAATGAAGATCTTAGCGATTCGAATTATGTGATTATGGTTTTTCCAATCAATAATAACTGCCATCGGTGAATGAACTGCTAAACACCATTCACTACGTAATGAAGACTGACTAAGAACCTATATATGCTTTCTAAAAAACATGTGTAAAAAAATTGAAGCTGAGAGTCAATCTGTCTATAGAGTTGGAAATAGCTGTAAATAGAACCTATCAAAAGGCTCCAGTGCGGGCAATACGTATTGACATTCTCCAAGTTTAATACATATCATAACAACTGCCATAGGTAAGCGACCTGTTGAACATCTTACGTATCTGTTTCGGACCTAATAAGTATCTATACATATTCTAATTTAAAAAAACGTGTAAAACATATAAACAAGCACTTAAGGAATCTATGACTTTGCAAAAACCTAGCATCCTATTACTGACCTTACATTTCGCTAACGAGAAGTTTCTAATTTGATACATATTTATATTATTACATATCCGGAAACAATCAAAAGATCGCTATTCATATAACTTACTAAGATACTTATGTAAATTTAATCCGTTTATTTTGTCTTCGAGTTCAATAGACTTCATACAAACTTAAATGAAGGTCATAGTGATTCAAATTAAGTGATGATGACGTTCTTAATTAATAATAACTGCCAGCGGTGACTGACCTGATAATCACGTTTTCATATTTAATGCGGGCCCGCTAAGAACCTATATATACTTACTGAAAAATGTGTGTAAAGATATTTGAGCAGAGTCAATCTGTTAATGGATTTGGAAAGACCTAAGATTACATAAATAATATTGTATTTCGCTAACCACTTTAAGTTACTAACTTCCAGTCTAATTATAAAATCACGTATAAGGAACGAATCAAAAGATCGCTGTTAATAAAATCTATCAACAGGCTGAAGTAATGGCAATCTGTATGGACATTCCTAATCTTTAATACATGTAATACAGTTTTAATAAAAATGACAACGATTATAATATGAATTACGGTGATTGCAATTATTAACAACTGCCACATGTAAGCGACCAGTTAAAAAGCCTTGCGTATTTGATTGGTACCTAATAAGTACCCATGCATATACTGACTGAAAAATAATTTGTAAAAACATGTAAGCAAACACTTAAAGGATTTATAACTTTGCAAAAAATAGCATCCTATAACTAATATTATATAACACTAAAGAATTCAAGTCTCTAATTTCAAACTTAACCATATCATCTCATATCCGTAACAAATGGTGTTTTCCATAAAAAATAACTTCCAACCGAGAGCGACATGATAAACACCCTTGTGTATTTAATTCATGCCTAATAAGAACCTACACATAAACTGCCTGAAAGATAACGTGTAGAAACATGTATGCAAGCACTCAAAGAATCTATGACTTCGCAAAAACCTAACATCCCATTACTAATATCATATTTCGCTAAGGACTTTAAGTTTCTAATCTGACACATAATTGCATTATCACATATCCGGGAAAAATCAAAAGATCGCTATTCATATAAACTATCAACATTCTGGTGTAAAGGAAATCCTTATTGATATTTGTCAAGTTCAATACATGTCATACAATCATGAATGAAGATAGAGATACAAATATGGCATCATGACGTTTTTAATTAATCATAAATGTCAGTGGTGAGCGACCTGCTAAAAACCCTTACATATCTAATGTGGACCCTCCAAGAACCTATATATACTTACTGGAAAATATGAGTAAAAATAATTTTGTACAGAGTCAAACTCTCTATGCACTTGAAAATTTAAAAAATTCCGTAAATAATGTTGTATTTTTGACTAATATAATAACAGAACATAGAATGTTTCATGTTAAAAGAGAGTGGTCTCAAAATAGAATGTGTGAACTCATTTAAGCAAGCCCTTAATGAATCTATGACTTTCTAAGAACCGAACATCCTATTACTAATATAACGTTGCACTAACGGCGATTAGTCTATTTTCGAATGTAATGATATCATCACATATCAGAAGCAAATCAAACGATCGCTGTTCATACAAATCATCAACATACTGGCGTAGAGCGAATCGGATAGGTATTCTGCAAGTTGGAAAAATGTCATGCAATCTTGAATGAACGTCATAGCGATTCAACTCAATGATTATGGCGCTTTTAATTATTAATAACTGCCAGCGGTGAGCGACTTGCTAAACACCCTTACATATCTAACGAGGAACCTTTAAGAACCTGTATATACTGTAAAGATATTTACGTAAAGATCAATCTATTTATGGATTTAGAAACACCTAACATTCCATGAATAATATTGTTTTCTGCTAACTACTCTAAGTCTCTCACTTCATGTGTAATTACAAAATCACGTATGAGGAACGAATCAAGAGATCACATTTAACATAACATCAATACGCTGAAGTCCGGGCAATGCGTATTGACATTCTCTAAGTTTAAAACGTGTCATGAAAAATCCAGTGAAGCAATCTGTCAAACATCCTTATGTATTTGATTCGGACCTAAAAAGCACCGGTATATAAACTGCCTGAAAGATAACGTGTAGAAACACATATGCATGCACTCGAAGAATCGATGACTTTGCAAAAACCTAACTTCCTATTACTAATATCACATTTGGCTAAAGAATTTAAGTTTCTATTTTGAAACATAATTATATTCTGTGATATCCGGAAAAAATCAAAGGATCGCTGTTCATATAACTCGTCAATTTACTAAAGTGCATGGAATCCGGATAGATATTTTACAATTCCAATACGTGTCATACAATTTTAAATCAAGGTCATAGTCATTCAAATTAAGTGCTTACGACGTTTTGAAATAATAAAAATTGTCAACTGTAAGCAACCTGCTACACAACCTTAGATATCTAATGCGGACCCACTAAGAACCTACATATACTTACTGAAAAATGTGTGTAAAAATAATTGAATAGAGAGTCAATCTGTTTATAGGCATGGAAAGACCACACATTCCAGAAATAAAAGTGTAATCTGCTTAAGACTTTAAGTGTAATTATAAAATGACGTATACGTAACAAATAACAAAATCGCTGTTAATAGAATCCATCCATACGACGAAGTACGGTCAATTCGTATTGACATTCTCAAAGTTTAATGCATGTCATGAAAAACTCAATGAAGATCATAGCGATTTGAATAAGGTGATTATGGCGTTTACGATTAAAAATAAATGTCAGATTAGAGCCACATGCTAAACACCTTAAAGTATCCAATGCGGACCTTCTAAAAACCTACATATACTTGCTAAAAAATCCGTGTAAAGATATTTTAGCAGAGAGACAATCTATTTATGGATTTGGAAAGACCTGATATTCCATGAATAATATTGTTTTCTGCTAACTACTCTAAGCCTTTAACTTCAACTATAATTATAAAATCATGTATGAGGAACGAATTAAAAGATCGCATGTAAGAGAATCTATCAATACGCTAAAGTGAGGGCAATGCGTATTCACATTCACCAAGTTTAAAACATGCCATGGAAAATTCAATGAAGATCATACCGATTTAAATAAAGCGATTATAAGGAACGATGTTATAACGAAAGATGTTATTTGAACGTTTTAAAAACTGCCATTTTCGAAACAGGTCTTTAAAACGTATCTAGAACATTTTATGTTTATGGAATGTTATTTGGACTGACTTTAGACTTTTTTGAATCGTCCTAATGATGTTCTTTAACGTTTGTGCCCATTGGGATATATACAAGCACTCAAAGAATCTATGAATTTGCAAAAACGCAACATTATATTACTAATTTTATATTTGGCTAACTACTTTAAATTTCTAATTAGAAACATAATTGCATTCTCACATATCTGGAAAGCTTCAAAGGATCGCTTCATATCAATCACCAATGTACTGGAGTTTAGGGAATACGGATAGATATTTTATAAGTTCAATACATGTCATACTATCCTGAATGAAGATTAGAGCGATTCAGATCAATTGATTATGGCCTTTCCAATTAATAATAACTTCCAGTGGTGAGCGACCTGATAAATACGCTCACAAATGTAATGCGGACCGCCAAAGAAGCTACATAGACTTACTAAAAAATGTGTGTAAAAATATTTGAGCAGAGACTCAATATGTCTTTGGATTTGGAAAGACCTAACATCCTATTGCTAATCTTATATTTCGCTACCTACTTCGAGTCTCTATCGATATTCTCCAAGCTTAATGCAGGCCATACAATCTGGGATGAAGACCTTAGCGATTTGAATTATGTGATTATGATTTTTCCAATCAATAATAACTGCCAACGGTAAATGAACTGCTAAACACCATTCACTACGTAATGAAGACCGACTAAGAACCTATATATGCGCACTTGAATATATGTGTAAGAAAATGTAAGCTGAGAGATAATCTGTCTCTAGATTTGGAAAGACCTAACATTCTATTACTAATACTATATTCTGCAAAAGACTTTGAGTCACTAATGTCAAACTTAAGTATATTATCCCCTATCCGGAACAAATCATAAGATCGCTCTTCATAGAACCCATCACAACTGGTGAAGAAATTCCAATATGGATCTGATCGGGGCCAGATCGGGCAGAATTTTGCCTAATTCGGGCTATATAGATGGGGCCAGACTGGAAATGAAACGCGAAACCCGATCGGGGCCCAAGCGCAGCGCCCAGAGATAACCCGGTCTGGCCCCGATTGGGCCCATTTTTATTTATTTTTATTTTACCTAATTCAAAGGGATTCTTAAATAAAATAATATTAAAATCGTATATATCACTTCGTAAACTAAAATTTGGGAATTTAAAAATCAGATTATTAAACAGATCACGATATGAAAACATTAGAGTATGTAAGACTAGAAACAAAATATTTGTTAACAACATTTTTTTCGGATCAAACGGTAAAAGTCGAAAGACGCAATATAACAGGCAGCATTTGTGTATGATAAACTATTTAAGTATTTTGCAATATATTTTTGCTTTCAATTTCTATATTGAACCTAAATGTAGAAAGTTATTTTAAAATGAGTTGATTATAATACTGCACTGGCTCTTTAAGTTATTTTTACAAAAGAGACTACGCTACACTGAGAAGGTTGTATTCACATACGGCTTATATAAAATCACCTAAAAATACGTGAAAATAAATATGTTTATGACATCATTGTTGATCTAATCCGTTTTCACATTCAACACATTAAATATCAATTCTGCTGCTTTTCTTATAAACAAATAATCTCATTTCGAGGTTAGGTTTCATTCTAACATTCTTGATCAACTTATTTAATCTTCAACACGTAACTCAGTAATATTTTGATGTATACGATACTTACGCACTCGTCTTGTGTTCGTTTTTGGCATTTTTCCAATTACTAGGTCACATTTTCAATTATTAATTGAAATATTTTTGACGTTGACACTTTACATTGAAATATTGGCGATTTGGAATCAACTGACTTTAAGCCCCAAAATTAATGGGGCGCCCTCTACTGTCTAAATTGGCTGTTAAATCGGGGTCCAGAGGGGACGCGAAAGCTCTATCGACATTCTTTAAATTCAATACATGTCATGCAATCTTCGATGCAGATCACAATGATTCAAATAAAAGATTATGGCGTATTTAAAAAAATATAACTGCTAGTGATCAGCGACCTGTTAAACACCCTTACGTATTTAATTCAGATCTAATAAGAACCTATACGTATACTAACTAAAAAATAATGTGTAAAAACATATGAGCAAGCCCTCAAAAAATCTAGGACTTTGCAAAAACCTAACATCCTGTTACTAACGTCATATTTAGTAGCCAAGTTAGCCCATTTAGTCTGCAATAACTTTCAGAATCAGAAAATTTGAAAGATTCTTATTCCTTTTAACATTTCTACGCGTTAATAAAATTCACACAAAATGAAGCTGGCCTTCCTATTAACGAAAATGAAAAAAAACGCTATAATAAAAAAACGCTATATTCACTTAATGCGAATCGTTATCAGCTTATTGCAATATCGCATAACATTTCTTGACCTTGGAGAATATTAATATGGGTTTCCCAAACGTCATCTTATTCGTGGGTTCTATGAACAACGATCAGCTGATTTGTCCCACGCATTTGATAATATAATTATTTTTTAAATTATATATTTAAGGTCTTTCGCAAAATGTACTATTAGTAATAGGATGTTCGATTTTTAAAGCCATAAACTCATTGGCTCTAATCTAAAATGTTTTTATACCTATTATTCAGTTAGTTTATGTAGGTTGTTATCGATGGGTTCTACGAAGCATAGGCTATCTTTTCGCTGCCGTTAAGAATTTGGCTAACTTAATTTAGCTAAGCTTTCAGACGGTATGAATAACCTATTATTTTTCGAAACATTTCCAACGAATTAAAAACTACAGTATTTTGTATTACAGTTTGTAATGTAATTAGTCTCCAATAACTTTCAAAATATGAAATTTTAAAAGATTCTTATTTCTTTTAACATTTCTACGCGTTTACTAAAAATCACACAAAATGAAGCTAGCCTTCCTCTTAACGGTAACGAAAAGATAGCCTATTCTTCGTAAAACCCATCGTTATAAAATGCGTATTAGATACATAAGGGAGTTTAGCAGTTCGCACGTCGCCGGCAGTTATTATTTACTCAAACCGCTCCAATAACTTAATGCAAATAGTTCTAATCTTCTTTGAAGATTGCAAAACATGTGGTGTTCTGGGAGAATGACAATAAGGATTCTCCATATATCAGCATATTCACTGTTTTTTGGAATAGTCGTCTGTCGATTTCTTCTGGTTACCTAATATCCTAATTAGTCTTAGAATTGGAAGACTAAAGTTCTGTGCAGCATATAAAATTAATGACAGGATGTTAACTTTTTCAAAGCCATACTTGTCCAACTTTGGGGCTGTAAGGGTGGAAAATTCCAGGAAATGCGGACTTATCGGATGCCCCCTCTAGTAGCACGATATTAGGTGCAAGCATGACACCCCCAATCGAAAGAACGCAAAATTTTACGTTTAGATATGCACCAAGGTCATGTGACTCGATGACCTTCGAGGTCATTGCAGGGTCGTATATACTCAAACAAGGTCCAGACGGCTGATTAGCAAAAATATGCGTTTTTGTGTGAAATGTTTCAGGCAAAAGTTTCAGGGTTCAGGACGAGAATCTGAATGGTGGTGTTGAAGCTGACCTTAGCGTTGACCTTCAAGGTTATTTCAAGGTTAACTTTTATTTTTCAAATCGGAACCCCTATTTTTAAAACCGACAATCGAAAGAACGGAAAATTTTACGTTCAGATATTCATCAAGATCATGTGACCCGACGATACCATTAAACAAAATCCCTTCATCTCGCTGACCCGATAAACACCGTTTAATGCATGAATGCAACCCAATGAACACCGTTAAATCTCTTAAACATTCAACCTTACGAAACCGTTGTTTATTATTATATCTTCGGCTTTCGAAATCCTTGATTAGGTGAGTTTTCGCGATTGCTTTATGCAAAATACGTTTTACTGTTCTACATTTTCTTTCACGTGTCTTTTTGAAAGGTTTTAATTTGATGATCTGATAAACACCGTTTTTTGTATTTTTCCCATTACGCATTCAGGAGACTGTCCTATTCCATTAAACAAAATCTCTTAATTTCGCTGGCCCAATAAACGCCATTCGATGCATGAATGCGTCCCAATAAACACCATTAAATATTTTAAACACTCGGCCTTACAAAACCTTTATGTGTGATTATATCTTCGACTTTTGAAAAAGTTCATTATTTTGGCATTCTGATTTCTTCATACTAAATAAGTTTCACTGTTTTGTATTTTCTTTTACGCTCGATTTTGAAGCTTCTAATTTGACGACCTAGTAAATACTGTTTGATGTATTGCTTTTCCCACGCATTTACTTAGAGGGTTCTAAAGTACTAAATGGGTAGAAAAGATCCCCGGCGACTGACCTCTATCAATACCATTGAACAAAATCTCTTTATCTCACGGACCCGATAAACACCGATTAATGCATGAATGCGACACAATAAATACCGTTACATCTATGAATAAATGTAACCTCTCAAAACATTTGTTTCTTATTATTTTTGCCACTTTTGAAAACGTTGATTTGATTAGGGTTCCTGTGTACTTTATGCTAAATAATTGACCAAGTTATATATTTTCTTTTACATGTTCTTTTGAAGCTTTTAATTCGATCACTTGATAAGCACCTTTTTATGTATTTATTCTCCCACGCATTTACTACAAGTTTAAAAAGAAAAAGAAAAGGTAGTAAATTTCTTCAGTCTAAAAATATAGTCGTTTATTATTATTTTTTTGACTTTTGAAAACGTGATTTATATTGGAGTTCTTGTGTTACTCATGCTAAATAAGTTCCACTGCTCCACATTTTGTTTTACATGTCATTTTGATGCTTTCAGTTTGACGATCTGATAAACAACGCTTGCGAACCGTACGTAATGTCACGTTCAACGACAGGAAATTTACGCCCTGCATGTATTTCTCAATCATTAAATTTAGAAGACAGTTATATTGGGAAGTTGGAGTTGGTCGAAAGTACCCCTTTGGCGGATTGGAAGCTATCTGTTATTCCTCACAAAAGCATGTCCAAAGAAACTACTGCGGCGAGCGAGAATGCCTTCCATGAGTCCCCAGAAGACAAAACCTTTAAGACCATCAAAAAGAAGCTGAAGATGCACATCGCTGTAGCGGGAACACTAGCCACAAAGAGAAACGAGCAGAGGGCGAAACCTCCCACCCTAACCAACAATGCAAAAGGAGACCCCGAGATCCAAAAGATCCAAAAAGGACCTCAAGAAGAAGAAAAAGCGGGAACCATTTTTATTCAAATCAAAGAGATAAAAATTTGGAGAGAACCAGCTAGGAGACACCTAAATAAACATGACGATAAGGCGTTCAGTATTCTCCTGAAGGCCTCTGTGGAGCTCAGTGACAAGTTAGCTGGAACATTAATTCGCACAAGAAACTTAAAGGTGGAATGGATCTCCTGTAGGGTGCGTAAGAAGATGGAGACCACAAGTGTTATTGCTGTTAGAGCTCTGGCCAGATTGTAGCGAAATGGGAAGATACTAACCGCACAAAGTGTTGCTAGATATGCGGCAAAGAGGAACAAAGAGCTGTGGATTCCGAGAACACACTACACTGTTAACTCTGCGCTGGAAAGGAGGAAGGATCCCGGACAGACCATCTTTTGAGGACCATGTTTTACGTCCCAAGAAGTAGCTTCGCAGCATGGATCACGATAATAACAGCAAGAACCAACTACGTCCAACTAAAATGTCGAAGGCAGAAAAGTCCGATGCGCGACGAAGTTGCGTTGCTGAGGACCGTGCGTATATCTTTCGTTCCAAAATAGTTACTTAGCATTTCAGGTATGGTGCGGCTTTGTATTAAAGGGTTTCCGGATCACACACGAGAGGGTCCGCAAATCCCCGGAGGGTTCCCGAAGCCCCAAGCGGTATCCCGTACATTCGCCTGACTCTGCTCGTTCTTTCAGTGATTAACCGTTTCCAGATAGTTCTAGTGAGTGATTCCGCTTGTCCGCCCTTAAATCGATCCCCAATGAAGACCTCAAGATACGCAACGGAACTTCTTAAGACCACCTTCACATCTACGGAACTCCGCATCTCTTATATCTACACATCTAAGCTTTTATGAGGCGTGACCTGATCGACAGTGCCTTTCCATGCTTTAGCTATCCTTTACGAACTTGTTGTAAGTGTCAATAAACCGTTTTTATTCAATTCTATAATATTTTTTTATTGTACTGTAACTTTCTTTGCTCCCTACTTTTCGTTTTCTCTCCTTGATAGACAGTCCCGTTATACTTCGTTGCTGCCAAGAAGAAAGGGGTGGGTTGTTTTTTAAGAACTCCGAGATTTTAGTCCGTCGTAACAAAAGTCATCATCATCAGCGTCGACATCACTAACATTGGGCATTGTATATTTTTAAACTACTTTTTCATACAATATAAAAATACTATTCATATTTTTTTGTAACAAAGGCCAATAAGTAAACTTGAACTTAATAATGCAAAATACTGAATCTGGCTATTAACTTTTTTCTTTGTATAATGTAATAAATTTTTATTTAAAGAAAGATTTAGATTATAAATATAAATATAAAAATTATGAATAACACAGGCCCACAAAAAACTGATCTGCACGAAACATGTGACTTGGCTATCCGTATGGATTTTTAGTTGCTGAATCCGAATATGGCCTCATAATTTCTCCTACACGTCTCAGTGTTCCCCTAGATTCAAAAATTAGGGAAAAGCCTAGGGATTTTCTGATTACACAGGTCATACGAAAAATTTGTCTGCACGAGGTAAGTGACGTGGCTACCCTTATGGATTTTGAGCCGCTCAATCCAAATATGTCCTCAGAATTTCTGCCATAGGTTTCAGCTCTCTCCTGGATGCAGACAATAAGGAAAACCCTTAGGATAATTTGCACGTTATTTTTATAATAATAGTATTTGCGAACATAGACACATCGATTTTATATTCTTAAGTGCAACGTCTTGAAGAGACTAAATTGAACACTGCAATTTTTGAGTGTGCCTTCTATTTCCCCTAGCTTGGGTTATTCTATGGAAATGGAAGGTCTTTATCAGATTGCATAGATTTATATGGGAAAAAATAACAAAAACCTAATATTCTTCACACTAGGGTGTTCCCTACATTTTGCATCTAGAGAAAAAATGGAACAAGCCCGAAAAATTGGGGATACAAATTCAGATCAAGCTTGCAAATCTGTGAAGGATATGGCATTTTTGTTATTTTTCCCCTTACAAATCTATAAAATATGAGAAAGATCTTCAATTTCCCTAGAACGACACAAGCTAAGGGAAACAAAAGAAACACTAGAGCATCTAGGGGAAAGCTGAGACGTGTGCCAGAAATTCTGAGGCCAGATTTGGATTCAGCGGCTCAAAGTCCATAAGGGCAGTCTAGTCACTTGTCTCGTGAAGACGACATTTTTGTGGGCTGATGTGAGCAGAAAATCCTTAGGCTTTTCGATACTTTTTGCATCTAGGGAATACTGAGACGCGTAGGAGAAATTATGATGCCACATTCGGATTCAGTGGCTCAAAATCCATAAGAGCAGCCTAGCCACGTGTATCGTGAAGGCAACTTTTTTATGGGCCTGTGTACTTAATTTATTAGAGACAATAAAACCGATTACTTACTAAAGGCGCCGTGACTTCTAACTTGATTTTTCGCACTCAATGTACTGGAATTTAATATTACGATATCCTGCATGTCGTGATCATCTGCATGTTGATTACTGATATTTACATTTTCCAGCTGATTGTCAAGTATTCCCATTTCATCTATTAATGCGTCGCCTTCTGGTAAAGAGACTAAGAACTTTAAATTGATCCAATACTTTTTATGATATTTTAAAACATTTTTTATAGAAGTAATAGCACTAGGAATCGGAATTTGACGAGGTGGCAGTACAACTAATGGATCACCTAGAAGTGCCTTACTGCACATTGTCATTGCAAAAGAAATTGAATTTACGTTATATCCTCCTTCAAGAATTAATATTATTTGACCGTTGGCTAATGATGACAACCAATGTGTTAAATGCCCGTATAATTCTGGAGAACAATTACAGCCTGAAATAAAAAAAAAACTTGTTAAAACAATATGTAAGTAAAGAATATTATACAGGGTGCCCTAAAACTAAGTGTTCAGTCTTATATGGCTGTTTAAAGAAACAAAAAATAAACCGAAACTTTCTTTGGCAAAAATTTATTGAAGCTTTAGTTTTCGAGTTATGAAATTATTCAGCTGGGCCTATCAGGACCGTAGCATACGTTTGTGAGAGAGAAGTCAACGCTGGGTTAGTGACCGAGGCCTAGGAGTGGAGAGGCAGCGGTCTTTAACACAACGTTGGCCTCCCTCTCACGCACGTATGCGGCGCTCCTGACTGGCCGAGATTAATCAGTTCATAACTCAAAAACTAATACTTAAAACATTTTTTGCCAAAGGAAGATTTGGTTTATTTTTTGTTTGTTTGTGCAGCCATGCAAGTCGGGACACTTAGTTCTGGAGCACCCTGTATTAAGGTGGGTCGAGAGTATGACTCGGTAGTTGAACTGTGGCAACTAAATTTAAAATATATAATAAGGGTGCTTCCACGAGAATTATCATTTCAGGCAAAAAAAAACTTGTAAATAAAGTTCGAAGCACATCTTTCAGACTTTTTTCAAACATTATACATGCACAAAGAAATTTATTTTTTAGACGGGCCACTTATTTTGCGCATTTCGTATGATGAATATTTAATTAACATATCCACAGAAATAGTCAGGCTCGTTAGGAAGAGCTGCGAGCATATTCGCCTAACTGTGGGAAGGTCTGCCATTCAAACGAAAGGTATTATATCTCCTTATTGCAGCTGGGCCTAAATTATTTCGAACATGAAAACTAGTGCACAATAAAGTTTGTTTTTAACTTTATTAAGTTATACGTAAACTATCGGAATGCAGCCACGTGATATGCGGGGCCGACTACAGATTCCCGTCTTGGCAGTGTCCAGCTTTTTACCCCTGGTTGAATCTATTTATTGGCGTTACCGGAATACCTTAGGAACTGCTTAAATTAAGCCGCTTACTGGTTCACCCTGTCAAAATCGGAAGATCACTGGCTCACGAATGACAACTCGAAATACTAATTCAAACGCCCTGTATGGTGTAGAGGCCTGGACGTACCAAGAAAAGGATACGAGTAAAATAAACGCGATTATAATGCAATTTCTGAGGAATATATGCGGTAAGACGTTAATAGACAGAATCGGTAATGGGTAGGTTCTTAAAAAATGTGGTGTAGAAGAAACACTTATTGATAATCGTAAAACGAAATTTGTTGAGATAGTTTGGTGATGTTAATAGCATGAATTAAGGGTGTTTAACAAAGCAAGTGTATTTAGGTAAACCGAATGATAGCATAACCAGAGGCAGACCGAGGAAAGAATTGTTGTAAAGTATGAATAACACTCTAAAGCAAAAAGATACAAAGAGCCATGAAAATATAGGAGCTTACATGAATAGATGTATGGCTGTATAGAAAGTAAAAGTTGTATGACAAGATAGAGATGTGTGGAATGAAATCGTTTATAGTACATGCGTAACAAAGAGTGTCAGCGGATGATAGGCTAATGGTCTCTACCTGGAGCGAAAACTAGAGAGTGATCAGAGACCTGATTCGGAGCGCTGTTGTGGCACATACGAATAATTAATGCTCAACTTCTATATTCATCTAAAATCAATCTATTTTGGTACACATTTCATACCATATTATTTTCTTGATGCCGGGCAGTATAATGAGGCTGGAACTGGACGAGTTATGCTTACAGCAAAAGGGATTTGGCTTAATGGTATAATAATATATATTTTCTACTGAATCTAGCTTGGTCAAATGAAGTCGCTAAAGTTGAATTAGAGATTGAAGGAAACCTCTGGTTGGAAATGCAGATATCGGAAAAACTTCATGCGACGCAGCCGAGACAGATGATAAAGTAGAAAGTAGAAGTGCAACAGCACTTCCGCTTGACAAAAGGCCATCATTCGAGGACGTCCTTAAGAAACTAAGCAAAAAACACGGATCGGAAAGGCAAATATCAGCGTGTATAGTTTTAAAAAAGCTATCGCATCATCAGCTAAAGTTCTTTTCTCTATATCACATGTTACTTGAAAAACTAAACTAAATTTGAGTTATTCCATGTTGCGGTGAAAATTAATATTGTTGGGTTCGCTTTCCTCGAAATACCTTCATTTTGTCGTGTCAAGACGCTGTAATTTTCAATATAAAATAGGGACTAGGAGCGCAGTGCCGCTCGCACTTTTCTCTTCTCTAGACAAAGTGAAGAAGACATCGGGTGAGTATCTTCTGTCCGCAGTCTTCGAGTTGAGTGAGTTAACTTGGTGCCATGAATGTCTAATGGCAATGCGCCGCGCGCAACACTCTCGGGACTAAGCGCCACAATGCTTAAATCAAATATTAAAGAAAATACGCGCTCCTCCTGATGCCAAGAAAATACGCAGCAAAATTCGACGCTATTTGAATCCTCTGCACTCAGGAGCAGGTTCTAGCTCCTCGCCGAGAAAATAGGTGCGCGCGCGCGCGTGTGTGTGTATGTGTGTATGTGCATCCGACGAAAGATTGCCAGTGATATTCCAGGGCAGTAAATTGACGTATTGTGAAAAATGTGATTGTCATAAAAGAATCGTATAAACAAGTATCGCTATTTGTGTAATTGTTTATTGATTGATTCACGGCTTCATCCATTATTTTGTATCTTTTTCGAAATATCATTTTTCATGGACAAATTAGAAAGTTTTATTTATTCGTGTTTTAAATATTAATTCTTGAAACTATTTTTATTTATTTCTACAATTATCTTTTTCACATTTTATTCCAAATTACCAGTATCTTTATAATGACATGAAATAATCAGACATGTCCATCATTAAAAAAAAAAAATTTTCTACCAAACACTTTCATTTGTAAATAATATATCGTTCACTTCTGAAAACATACTTCAACATACTACTAAATTAGTTTAAATTTTCAACTATAAATATAAATTACCAACATAAAAGTTTATTTTCATCCCAACAGTTGAACTTTAAACTAAAACAATCTATTTCCCATCCAAAATAGAATAGGTCAATTTGTAATTAAAGAATTATTTTTCATCTGACAAATGTGAATTTTGCAACAAAACATTTACATTTCCAAGTAAAATGATGGATCTTCAACTATTGCAAATAATTTTTAACTACGAACTTGAGCTTTGAACCAAGTGGTTATATTTTCAATCAAGAAGATTCATTTTCTAGAAAAAAGACATGAATACATCAGCTTTCAAAATAAATTAGTTTAATTTTTCAAGGAATACGAACAACGTTTAAAAAAAAAGGAAAAGGTGCGGTGTCACTAAAAAAATTAATTTTAAAGTAAAATATAACATTTTTTGACAAAATAGTTAAATCTTTAACAGATTCTTTGAAAATTACTGTGTAGGTTAAAAAGTTATCTGTTTCGTAAAAACATTTGCATTTTTTGGAAGATTCGTCCTTTTGATCGATTTGACTATTTTCTAGTTAAAATAAAAATTTGTGTATCTGCAATATAAACTATACTATAGTTGTCGCTGAAGGTTAATCTCTGATTAAAAATACATTAGAACCTCATTATAACAAATTTCAAGGGACTGTGAAAAGCGTCCGTTATAAGCGGAGATTCATTACAAACGAAATTTGCCCCTAATCTTTTAAGATTAAGAAAGCGGACTAATTTTTCGTTGTACGCGGGATTTCGTTATAAACATGAGCATGACATCGATGTTCTACTTAAATTAAAATTTGTGAAGGTTGAAGTACTTCCTTGAAATGTAATTCTTTGTGTTTAAAATTCATCTATTTAGTAAAAGAATATCATTTTCTGCAAATTTTTCTTTCAAATTGAAAATCGCAAATTAAGCGATTTGTTTAAGTTTTTTTTTACATGATGAGAAATCTTTTTTGGTTGCAAATTTTAATTTGATTAAAAAATCGTCTTCTCGTCCACAATTCTTTCTTTTTAATTCCCCTGCTTTGTGAAAACGTAAAATACTTCGTACAAACTTCATGTCTGGGGTAGAGAAGTATATTATTTTTTTGAAAATACGTTTTTCAGATTGAAAATTTATCCTCGTTACTAAACATTTCATCCTTTTCATTAAAAATGGAACTGTATAGCTAAAACTTAATCTGTTTTTCTTTAAGATTCAAAACTATTTTATAAATAATAGGTCGTTGTTAGATCAATTCTAATGTGTATGGTTCAAAATTCCACTCTTTGGTAAAAAATTGTAGTAAATTATTAAAGATTCATTCTTTTGTGCTTAAAGATTCATGTCTATGGTTGCAAATTTCACAATTTTGTTGAAAATTAGTGTTTTGTTGGCAAATTCATCTGTTTAATTGACGGTTGGCTATATTTACAATATCCATTAAAAATATGACGGGGATCTATTATCGTGAATCACATGTGTCCTAGCTACGGGGCTACAATAAAGTAAATTTCAATGGCGAGAAGAGACTATGTGGGAGGGGCTTATCAGCGATAGCTCTCCTCATATATTCAAACAGCAATTGTGTGATTCTGTGGATCTCCAAGCCGTGAACTGTTCGGTCTACGGAAACGGGCGGCACTAGCCAGAAGCTACTAGTTATGTCCAGGTTCCACATAATGTTCATGCCTTGGCACTTTTGAAATAGAACCTCTGCCGGTTCTGGACACTCCCAATCTTCAATGAGAATTTTATTTAATTTTCGGGCAACTAAAAATAATCTTATACTGCCGTCCTTTTTCATGACAGGCACTATAGGATTTATGTATGGACTGTTTGAACGCTGTAATATTCCCAAGTCCATCATACGTTGTATCTCCTCGTCTACCTTCTCACAATGGGCCATGGGAATTGGGGGTTTTCATTTATTTTTATTTTTATTTTCGATCATTCTATATGTAAGGGAAGTTTTTCTTGATTTTCTGAAAATTCCTGGTTTGTCTGTATATTCGAGCCATGCCATTGATCATCCCTTTTATTTTGCATAATCATAATAGAAAGTTTTCCCGTTAGATATGGAAAAGTTAATGTTCGAGCATCAAGGTCTATACGGGCCTTGTGTTATCCAGGGTAGGCAAGGGTATCGTGAAAATCTCTCTAAGTATGCATTATAGAATTCTTCAAAGATACATGTTGCTGCCGCCCCTGTATCGATTAATCCATTGTTGATAATTCCAGCTACTTGAATATTAGCGGTGTAGCATTTGAATTATTTCTTGGCTACCGAATTTTTTTCTTCCTCTAATAATTCCTCCCGCGTATTGTTCACCATGTTCGTTTGATATATTATGATGCTTGTCGCGTCAACGTCCGAAATTTCATTTATTGACGCGGCCCTGGTACGTTTCCCGTCTCAGGTCCTGTCTCTTCCATCATTATTTCTTCCTCCTCTTGCTCTTTGAGGGGTTCCATTTCAATATTTTGTACTCGGAGTTGTGATGGATTCGACTGATCTGGCGGTTGTTATTGTTGGTGCTGTCTCCAGGAGTTTTTCTATGGTGGATGTGGTCCTCCTGTGTTGACATTAAAACGCGGCCCTGGCCATGTATTAGCACGCTGCGCTCCTGCCGCATTCATTTGTGTGTTTCCTTGTTACTGAGTGCCGCTGCTGCTTGCGTTCGTCCTGCCGTAGCTGTTGCTTACATTTTGCATGATCCACGCATTTTGAGAGTGATTGTTGTTGGGACTTTTATTTCACCATTCTCGTGTTTCCGCTGCTTTGTTATTCGTACTTCCTATCTTGAGAAATTCTTCTAGAAGTCGTGTCGTGCTAATTTTTTTATAATTCCACCTTCTTCGGGTGCACAAATTAACTCGTTTGCGCTAGCAAATAATTTTGTGGCATATTCAGCCCTGGAACGATCACGGGATTGTTGATAGAATCCGAATTCTAGTTTCTTTTTTATTTAATGTTGCGTTTATTCTCCTCAGTAACGTTGTTGAAATTTTGTGATATAGAATTCCAGGTCTGTCACCTCATTTTTTTATGACGAGCCACCAATCGCTCGGCGGACCCGATAAGTGTTTCTTGATGAGGTATTCCGCGTCGCATGAGCGCGGTCGTACTACCTCCCCATATTGTCTCACTTGACGGATGTACTTCATCGAACCTCCTTCTCCATTATGTTCAGGAAATACGTATTTTATATTAGGTTTAGTGATGGTCATAGGTATGTTGGTTCTACGATCAAGGTCCTCCGAAATACGCTGTGCTACTCTTGCGTGCGCCGTTTCGAGTCGGTTAATTTGTGCCTGCATCCGATCTTCTCTTTCCTCTATGCTCTGCGTCACATTAACCGTTGTCTCGATTGATCGTCCAATACTATTTTCAAGCGCGTTATGCGGTTTTGCAGTGCTTGATTTCGTTCTGCCATCTGTTGTTCATGATATCTTCGATCATCCTCCAGGATCCTTCTCGTTCTCTGCTCTCGTTCTTCTAACTTTTTATTTATTTCCGTCCAAAGTTGCTACCCGCACGGGACGCTTTTTACGTTGTCTTCACCATTTTTTATACGAAAAAAACTCTAGTCATTTAAAATTAGATTTACCTAGTTATTTCCATGTTTTAGTGATGTTGTATTTTCTACAAAATTGGATATCTAAGGTTTCACTCCTGATAATTATTCTTCTCTTCCTCGTTCTCAGCACGGTGTACCTTCCGAAAAATGCGAATCGCGATTCACTTTGGAAAGTCACTTTTTGATTTAGTTCGTAGGTTATCGAGTACTGTCCTAGAAAAAATAATTTAGTGCCAGTCGCAACGGTTATTTGATGACCATACACATATACCACGTTATATTGTTCGTAAAAAATTTTCTGAGATTCACTAATGCTCAATTTTCTTTTCATATTCACTTTTCAATAATTGCTTTTGCTCGAATTTTGTTTTTCACGCTCATTTAGCCATTTGACAAGTTCTGCTATACCCATTGAAATATTCTTCTGGCTAGACGGGGGAGGCAGATACATTTTCTTCGCTTTACATTTAAAGAAGTTTTCTATTATTTTATTCTTGTCCATATTGGACGAAACCTTATTCCTCTTTAAACTCTCGTGCCCCACACGCTGGTGCGCCAATTGTAACTAGCGGTTATTAGGCCACTATTAACTAATTGAGTATTAATATTTTACACATATATTATTCATAAATTGGGGTTGTTTCACGGAGGAAAATTAAGATTTCTATTTCACATATAAATCGTTTATTCATAAACTCTAACTAAACCTCAAAAATACATCATATTCTAAGCCCTGAGCTATTTTTAATAATTATATTTCGCACGCAAAAAGTATCGTCATTTAAATAAACCTTATTCGCTTAGATTCTAGAATTATATTTCGCTTTTCGCTTGAGAATTCTCAATTTAGCCGCGCTCTTATATTCTCTCTTATATTCAAGAATTTTCACACATAAAATCCTACTCTGAAATTAGTCTCTGACTACCAATAAATCCTGCAAACTTTAAATCCTTCTATCAGGATATTCAATCTTTCCGTTTTCAATGTATGGTTTCGGTTGTACGTTCGTTGACCTTTCTGTAGGTCTCTCGCAGTGAACAATTTAAGTAAAAGTTTTATAACTTTAGGCAATCTTCCTATACTTGGTGAAAGGGTATCAAAATGATAATTATTATTGGAGGGCTTACGCTGGCGCCTCAAGAAATTTCTATTCACTCGCTTGCACGCTTCTCTGCAGGTGCTCACTTATATGCGTCGCAATGGACAGGACGAGGACTTAGGAAAATAGAACAAAATTTTCAAGTCTGGATTTATCCAGTTTTAAGAGAAACTCTCTATTTAAAGCAATCTTTGTTACCACGGTCCAACAAACCTTGTTGCCAGAAAATATTCTCTTTTCTATCTTCGAAGTTTAGCCTCTTTCTTAACCAGGGGCGGTGAGTTATACTCCCGCCTGCTCATAAGCGGCTAAGGGCTTCCAAAAATAGATAGTAATTTCGAAAGCTAACTTCCTCAGCCAGGGTTGGTAGGTAGACTACGCCCTGCCCATCAATTAGACTCAAGAAATTTTCAAAGTCGACAGTATTTTCTAATATTCAGCAAGGAGGCACTTTCAGCCAAAGTCGAAAAAAAACTTAGAAAATTTTTTAAACTTGAAATCAAAGTGGGAAATAGCCCAGAAATATCTAAGTCGCCATACTGAAATGGCAATTGAAATTCTGCGTATTTTACTCTAACAGTGTCTTGGAGAGAGAATTCTCTTGGGACCGGATTTACACGGTATACGTGCTTCCGCTCCAGGGATTTCTCTTTAACGAAATCTTGAGAAGTTAGGTTTTTAAGCCTAAGAGCGCACGAGATCTTTCAAGTTTTTCTTGAGGATAGCTAGTCCTCAAAAGAAAACTGTTGCGTAACCCACGCAACCCCCCAACTGCCGATTCTGTGCCGAGCAGCTCTATTTATGGGCCAATCCCCATCCACGGGCCTCGCTGCTCCACTAGTGTTGTTTTAGTGGGAGGCTGCGAGTCTGCGCTCTTTCGTTGCCCTTCTGTGATGCAACATTTTGCCTGTCCGTTCAACGGGGTATGTGGAGTTACCTAAAGAAAGGCTGTATGCTGTAACCCGCTGGTT
>NC_046662.1:117147468-117153447 GCF_010883055.1 Belonocnema kinseyi | reverse complement strand
CAGCTCTCTCTTATAAGAGATGTGAAATCATGAAATAATGAATATAAATAAATAATATAAATGGCCTGGAAAACATAAAAGGGATAAGGGACGTTAATTATTTTCTGTTATTTGAAGAGTTAAGAGTTCCTTTCAAGTGAGCCCGTTGTGGCATTCTGTTCTTGAAACCTAAATAAAAGCATAAGTCTCCGAACCTCCATTCTAAAGATTTATAAACATTTTTTAACGAATTCTGACTTTTCCTCACGATTTCCGTCAGAAAACGTAACAAAAGTGGGCGGAAATGGTCAGAAGTCTTAACTTTTTTATGATGATTCCTGATTTTTTTAGTAGGGTTTATATAAGTTGTTATCTTCTTAAAAATAACTGTCAAGTTTTGCATACAAAATCATTCTATTTGCATTTCAAACTGAAAAATGATTTGAACTTTAATTATTATTTTATAGTTTTACCTCCTAGAGGGTCACCAGCACAAGCATCAAACCCCGCGGAAACCAAAATTAATTCTGGATCAAACTGATACGCGATTGGCAGCACAATTTGTTGAAAAGCAGCAATATACTCTGCATCTCCCATGCCTTTCTGAAAAAACAAGGTATTGCAAGCATTAAATACAATAATAATTATTTTGATAGCATTAAGCCAAATCCCTTGCGCGGTAAGAGGAACTCGCTTGTTTCTATAAAATATAAAAATCCTTAATAATTCGCTAGGTCAGCTACTAATATGTTATATTATTATTATTATATATTCAATGTTGAAATATCGATTTCTCTGTAACTTAAATGTGTTTCATTTTTTCATTTTACAACATCCAGTTGTAAAGGTGGTGGAAATGAGAAGGAAATTACCAGTTACACCAAATTGATAAGTAGTTTATTTTTACTTATAACCTATATAAAATAATCGAAACACAATATTGATTTAAATTAATTAAATAATACAATATGTTCACTGCTATTATTTACAGAGATTTTTCCAGTTCATCCCGGAACCCGCAACTAGCGTATATATGCACGTCTAGTGAATATGGAAAAAAAAGAAGAGTGTGGCAGGGCATTCCTGTCCTCAGAGGAACCTGAAAATTTCAAAGCATTTGACTGTCACTAAGTTTCGTGTTGCTACTTCAGTTCTGCATTACTGGCGGCGGTACAACCCGGATAACACACAGTACCAGCACGACTTATAGATCGTATGTAAATCCCCACTGTGACCACGCACGGTGTGCGCGATGTGCCACATAGCATCAGGTTAAAATATATTCTTGTACATAGAAATCAGTATGATCAATACCCAGGGTACGTGATGCAGCACGCACGCCGCACGGCTTGAGAGCGCGATGTATCTGTGGGAGTACCGACGCAGTGCCCGCACGACTTGCAGATCATGCGTAAATCTCCACTTTGCCCGCACACGGTGTGCGCGATGTGGGACATGGCATGTGACCTCCATCGTGACAAGGTGTCCTTGTAACGTACGGATTAAAAAAAAATATATAGCTGTAACTTTCATTTATGTTTTCTGTTACGATTCTGTAAGAGGAAACTATCACTTTAACGTTATTTATCACGTTAAAATATAGTCTTGTATATAAAAATCAGTATCATCAATATATTTAAATTTGTTTCTAAATATGTAAAAAAACCTAAAAAATTCATAAAAGAAATAAAAAAAACGTATCACACGTTCAGATAACAATGCGTGATCCAGCACGTAGGCCGCATCCCATAAAAGCGCGATATGTCTGTGGAACTACCGACACAGTACCCACATGACTTGCAGATCATACGTAAATCCCCACTGTGACCGCAAACGGCATGCACGATGTGCCACATAGCATGTGACCGTCATCCCGACAAGGCGTCGGAGTAATGTGCGGTTAAAAAAAAAAGCTGTAACTTTCATTTATGTCCTTTATTATGATTCTGCAAGAGGAAAGTAACACTTCAACATTATTTATCGGGTTAAAATATATCCTTGTACATCGAAATCAGTATAATCAATATACTTAAATTTGTTTCTAAATGTGTAAAAAATGTAAAAAAATCCATAAAAGAAATAAAAAAACCTATTACACGAGAGAGTCCTTTTTATTAGAACATACCACACATTATTAATATGCAAGATACCTAAATGCTTGAAAGTTTTATTTTAAAGATTATATTACTAATTCGATTTATTTTGATTCAGTATCAAGAAGTCTAAATCTTGAAGTATGCTTATTTTTTCATTTTTTTAAATTATCTAAAAAGAAATTTGCTTTATAAATATCTTCTATAGCTTACTTTGAAACTCTGCTGTTTCAAATATCGTGCGCGCATGCTAGTTTTGCGTGCGCATTGTTTCTCAGATGAACGGGTCCTGTCTTGTGAGTGCGTGGAGTGTTCATAGATCGTGCCAGTTTGTGCAGTACCTGATCGCAAATATTATAGCCAGAAGTAAAAGCAAACAAAAAGAAGACGAATTAATTAAAACCTTTCAGATAAATTGTGTCTGCAGTAAGTATTTAATTAGATACTATCTTCATATAATTATGTGTGAGCATGGAAAGTTCCTGAATTGTCGGCCTTGCAAGGTTAGGGAATTTCGCATGAATAACTAAATCCGTAACCTCTCTGGCGGGCGTTAGCAGCTTGCGCCAATATACATGATTTTCGAATGACTCTTAAATGACAGTTTACATTTTTATCATTTCTCATTTCGTATTTTCACACACCACAGTTAATTCACAGGTTAATTAGGTTACTTCATAATCATCACCTCTGTTAAGAAAAGATTCACTATTAATAACGTCTGCTGAAGATTTCTAAATGTATGGAAAAAGAATATGGAAGACTTTAGACAGTTGATAAAAAGAGATATTTCGGGTTCAACTCATGTAAAAAACTACGAATTGTTTGCCGACGGTATCAAGTCATGATGTTCTTAGGTATAACTTCTACGATGCCTGTGATTGGCCAGAGCGCCCCACCGTGGGGACTGGTCGAACTTGATTGGCCAATCAAGTCTTTTTTAAAAATCCGGGAGAACGGAAAGCCAAATCGGATTGGTATTATATCCATTGTCCCTGTTAATGTTATTAGGGTGTTTTAAGATTTCGATTGCTTCTCTATGTTTTCTTGGAAATTTGTTGTGTGTTTTTGAACATACTGTTGTTTCATCAAATAAAATTTTATGTCCTGTTTCGATATGATGTTCAGCTAGTGCTGATTGCGTGAAATGTTTTAGCCTGACTATACTTTTATGTTCCTTCATACGTTGGCTCACCGCTCTCCCGGTTTCTCCAATATAGACTTTGCCACAAGAACAAGGGATTTTATATACTCCTGGATCACTGAAGGGTGCCTTTTTATCTTTAGGGTTATTTAATAGTTGTCCTATTTTCGCAGGTGGTTTAAATATGGCTTGGATGTTGTGTTTGTTGAGAATTCTTTCTATTTGTTCTATGACACCTTGGATGTAGGGTAGGGTGGTGGTCATATTTCTCTCTCTTTCTTTCTTAGGTTGTGTTGACTTGATTTTTTGAGTGTGTTTTCTTATTGCTTTATAAATTTGTTTGTTTGTGTAATCGTTCTGTATTAGGATTTGTTTAACGTTTTGTAATTCCTTTTATAAGTTATCTTTGTCTGTTATGGAGACAGCTCTGTATACAAGGGAGTTGATGACCGATTGTTTTTGAGATGGGTGATGATGGGAGGAGGCATGTAAGTATCTGTTTGTATGCGTGGGTTTTCTGTAAACTTCATGTCATTGTAAACTAATACGTCCAAGAAAGGCAATTTTCCGTTTTGTTCTATTTCCATGGTGAACTGGATATTAGGATGTAATTGATTGATAAAATCGAAAAACGTATTGAGTTCATCTCGTCCATGTCGCCAGATGACAAATGTGTCATCAACGTAACGGAAACAGAATTCTGGTTTAAGTTTGGCTTGGTTAAAGATTTTAGTTTCTAGATGTTCCCACAGTGGGACGCTCTGGCCCATCATAGGCATCGTAGAAGGTATACCTAAGAACATCATGACCTGATACCTCAGTTTCAGGTCAGCCCTGAAGATGTGAACTGCAATGTTCACGAAACGTCGGCAAACAATTCGTAGTTTTTTACATGAGTGAAACCCGAAATATCTCTTTTTATCAAAATGAATCATCGTGAAAGCATAAAATCTACTTAAGACAGTTCTTTCAGGATTTGAAAATTTTTAGGTAAACACAATTTTTCAGGGGGTTAAGAGAATAAGAAAATTATCTTAAGATTCATGGGGCAATTTCAAATGATTTTTTCCAAATGACATCTTAGAAAAAAATGGAAAAGATTACAAAAAATTAAAAATTACTACCTAAAATTTGAAAAAGGAAATAAAAGCTTTTGAATGGAAATTTTGCAATAATACAAAATTTTAGAATAAATTTGAGTAAAGCTAAGAGATACTTAGAAGTTTTGAAACGATTTAAGAATAATAAAAACGTATACGTTTTTTAAAGGATTTTTAAGGTTTAAAGAAAATTTTTTAAAAATTATGTACCTTTAGGTTGATAGGAGAAATCAAAGTGATTTCTTATTTTGAAAAATTAATTTTAAAAGAATATTTAAAAATATTTTTAACATTGTTGAAGAAGAAGCTAAAAGATTTTAAGACAATTTTCTTAATTTTGCAGGAAAAAATTCAAGAATTAAAATATATTAGAAGGTTTAAGTCTTGTTAACTGATTAAAAACAGAGAATGTTCTTGAGATTTATGGAAATACTTTTTTATTATTTTTCTTTTTTTTTAATGAACCTTAACAGAAAATTGAAAATGATTTAAAAACATTTCGAACGATTTCTTTAAATTATAACCTGTAAAATATTTTTGTGTACGATTTCAAACCAAAACCTCAGAATGTTTAACAAAATGTTGAAAGGTTTCAAGTAAATAAACAAATTTCCTTTAAATTCCTAGGAAAATATAGAAGACTTTAAAACAACTTCTTACTTCTGAAATGATTCTTCAAAATATTAAGAAAAATTCGAGCCAGTTAATATTTTAAAACTTGTCAGTATTCCCGAAAATTATTTATTTCTTCCACATTTCTAAGCCATAAATATCTTTTTAAAGTGCTTGAATTTTTCCTAATATTTTTAAAAATCCTGTACAATTGTTTTCTCCCCCAGCGCGTAATTTTCCTGGGGGAGGGGCGATTATACGGTTTGTAACATGCGAGGGAGAGGGGTGTAAAAACGGTCGAAAATTACTTTACGTAATTTATGAACGCTTCCATATTGGAAAATGGATCTAAAAATGTATTTGGTAGAAGTCATATTTAGATTTAAAGAAGGAAACAAATACCAAAAAACGAAAAATGTATCTCTAGTATTTTTCTTTACTTTCTCCTTATCAAAAAACAATTGTGAATATCACCACAATTAAAATCTCGATTGATTTAAAGAATTAAAACCGAAGTTGTTGTCTTTCTTATTATATGGTCACTGTTTTAAAAGAGGGATTTTTTCGAAATACTGTAGCTTCAAATCATGTTCTGAGTTTTCATATTATTTATTTACCATTATTTAACACCTTTCTTATTGTATAACTTCATTATTTTTCAGAGGTCTGTTTGATTTTTACATTCTCATTCATGAGCGTGCAATGTAATCGTCCAAATGTTTTATATCTGGTTTTTAACGCACCTTTACTTTTTGGAACGCAGAGAATCCAAAAATCATGAAATGTTATCGGTGTCTGTTTGTACTAGGCAGTCTGATAAGTACCTGAAAATTCTAAGAGATGGCATTAGTATTCACTAATGTGAATCATTTTCGTCGAGCTTCATCCTTCAAATGACGCCTGTCAAAACTTCAGCCATTTATGTGTACGCATTCACAATATGGAAAAGTATGAGTTTCGAGTTTTGATCAAACACTACTATCTTCGCAAGAAAACGATATCCGAGACCAAGGCCAAGCTGGATAAGTATTACCCGGACTCTGCACCGTCG
>NC_046662.1:117138594-117147368 GCF_010883055.1 Belonocnema kinseyi | reverse complement strand
AGCCGACCGAGTTTTTGCGCCGATTCATAACCATGGATGAAACCTGGATCCACTACTACACTCCTGAGTCAACGCAACAGGCAAAACAGTGGGTTCCACCGCGCCAAAGTGCTCCGAAGCGTCCAAAAACGCAACAATGGGTCAGAAAGGTTATGGCCTTCGTATTTTGGGATGAACATGGCATAATATTCGTGGACTATCTTGAAAAAGGTAAAACCATAATCGGAGCATACTACTCATCATTATTGGATGGATTGAAAATCGAAATTGCCGAAAAACGACCGCAATTGAAGAAGAAAAAACCGCTTTATCATCACGACAATGCGCCTGTTCATTCATGCTTAGTTGCACAAGTAAAATTGCATGAAATCGGCTTTGAATTTGTTCCTCAGCCACCGTATTCACCAGACCTGGCTCCCAGCGACTATTACTTGTTCCCTAACCTGAAGAGATGGCTCACCGGTAAGCGTTTTTATTCAAATGAGGAGCTCATAGCTGAAACTGAGGCGTATTTTGGAGACCTTCCGATCGAGTACTTTTCGGACGGTATCAAAAAGTTAGATAATCGTTGGACTCGCTGTATCGACCTAAAAGGAGACTATGTTGAAAAATAAAACCGACTTTGGCCAAAAAAACGTCTCCGTGTTTCATTTTTCAGGGACTTATCAGACTGCCTAGTATGTCTGCCTGCATGTCTGCAAAGTAAAGGTTAAGTTCGTGGAGCAGATATTTCCAACGAAAATAAAAAAATTTAGAGGATTTTCAAAATAATTTTTTTTTTAATTTAATAAATTTTTGTCAAAATTTCTCATATATGGGCAGAATACTTGCAAATTATCCAAATAATATTTTCGATTTCAATTTCAATTAGAAAAGTTATATACTTTTGAAAATGTTCAGAAAAATATAAAAAAATATTTTTCTGATAGATTAAGAAATTTCATTTAATTTTTTTCACTATATATCAAATATATTTAGAAAATATCTCCGTTAAGTTTTTCGATCCGAAAAAATTCAAAAAGGTAAAGCTTTTTCAAAATAAAAATAAAAAATTTATGAAAACTGTCAAAAAAGGGGAAAACAAATTTGTATAGGTTAAGAAATATCAACCCAAATTTCTAATAGATATAAAATATATATTTCGAAAAAAAAGATGAAGTTTCCTAATTAGACAAAAGTTCAAAAAGTTGGATCATATTAAAAAATATGCTTTGAGAACCTTCTTCGTTTTTAGGCATTGATACCTGCAGTATGAATATCCTTAGAAAATGAATTTAACTTTAACCTTTGATCATAGAAAAAAATGCAATATTTTTTGTCGTTAATGATAAAACATTTGTTTCATTTTATTTAAAAAAATATATAACAATATTTTTAAATCATTGAACCATCAACGCCATTCACTAATAAACGATTAGCAGTTTTTGCTCTACCCGTTGAAACGAAAGTATTATTTCAAAAGTAAAATTGAAAATATTAGCCCAAACTATATTGTAATTGAAATTGCTTTAATTTTTTAAAGCTTGCCTTTTTACTCAATTTTCCATTGGAACAAAATATTTAGAATTCACATTTACAATAGTTGGATTATAGGTTCTGTAGTTTAATATGCCTAAATTCCGAACCTACTTTCAACATAAAATTTGAGCTTAAGTAATCAATGTTATATGTGAACGTTTAGTACGTGTATTTTCAATGGTACATGTCTTTAGAATTTACATTTCAGATTAAACATATAGGTCCTGTAATCAACAATAATTTTTATTAAATATAAACCTTAGGAATGGTTTTTAAAATAGATTACGAATTTCTTGCCACAGACATTGCGATGCCGCCAAACTTAAAAAAAAAGCAAAGAGTTAAGCGACAGGCAAAGTAAACGAGATTACCAGTTCGAGAAGTTCAACATCAGACTTATCTCATGTGGATATTCCTGTAAAGCCTTCAATGGATGGTAGCATTGCTGGTTTAGAAGAATTGCAGGATGATTGGCAAAGCGATAATGATAGCGGCACAGATTCGTCTAATGGAGCAACTATATCCTTGCGCGAAGAAGACTCTGAGGATGATGATCAAAACGACGCTTTTAATGAAGATAATCAATTGATAGAAGATAGAGAGAATTCCGAGGGAAGCAGTTTAGATGAAGATATCAATGTTCACATAGAAGAAGATATTGCAAGCATAAGTAGGCGAAAAATAAATAATACTCTTCTCAGTGCTGGGTTGACACATAAACAAGGAAATATAATTTTTTTTAATTTGAGAGAATATCCTTTCCAATATTTATATCTACCCAAGGATAGTAGAACTACATTGAATACTCCTATTGTTATTGCTAGTCAGTTTATTCAAGAAAAAATAATTGATTTCAGCACAGATGGTGGGAGGCTGGACAAGAGTGGAAAATGGAAATTCTGGCCACATCAATTTCGAATTTTGAATGTTTCAGATAAGAGACCCATTATTGCTGGAGTTTTTAAAGGTCAACATAAGCCATCAAATGCCTTCGATTTCCTTGATATATTTATTGAAGAAATTAATTAAATATTCAAAAATGATTGAATTGAAATCAGTGACCGAATAATCCCTCTACAAATACGATGCTTCATTGCCGACGCCCCAGCACGAGCTATGCTCGTAAAGCACTATGATCACACCTCTTCAGGAGCGTGTTCAAAATTTAAAGTAGAAGGACGTCGATGCGAATTGGACGCGTATCGAAATACAATGATTTTTTTAGGTACTTGGCACCCACCTCGCACAAAATATCGCAATATTACTGATCACGATCACCATAAAGGACACAGTCCTTTCTCTCAGTTACCAATAGGTTTGGTGACTCAAGTCCCCTTCGAAGGTATGCATTTAGTATACCTCGGGATTGTCAAAAAAGTTTTTCAGGCTAATGTTGACGGCAAATTTGTTTGCAGGAATCTAAGCGGTCGTCAATTAAACATTCTTGATGCGAGGATGCAAACTTTATCCGATTATTGTTCAACAGAATTTGGTCGACGTCCAAGAGAAACATTGTGTAACACATTACCTCTTGCCTGACGGAACAACTCCAGCTATGTATAATTTTTGTCAGCAGGCTGTAGAGTTGTACGTTAGTATGTGTGTAGCACTATATGGAGAACCCATTCTATCATACAACGTTCATGGTTTACCGCATATTGTAGAGGATATTAGAAGTTTAGGTAGCCTTGAATGTTTTAGTGCATTTTGCAATGAGAATGACATGCCGCAGTTTTAAACATTCCTTAGAAAACCGGATCTTTTACTTCAACAGTACTATAAAAGGTTGTGTGAACAAAGAGATTTTTCTGATGAACCCATGGACGATCAGGAACACATTGGACACAAGTTGGATACAAGTTAAAGCGAGAGTTTTATTTATTGTAAAACATTTCACAGTTATACAGCAATTGTATAATGTTGGCCTGACATCCCATTCCGTCGCTGTGTATCACTGTACTAATTTGTCACGTGAATTAAGTATAGTGACTCCAACAGACGTTGAAGTAAAGTGTTATCGAATGCCAAAATTGAACCAGGGGGAACGTCTAGAAGAGAACATTGTTCGAAACAAATGGGTTTGCGTCAATCACTTAGAATCCCTATCTCTTCCAAAAAATCAATAATTCACCATTTCTACAGTCGAAACTTATAAAAAATTTACTTTTTTTCATAAATTGAACAAGTTTTTCTCTACGCCTTATACTTTTCATATTATTGCTGTCATACCGTGTTTTTTAAGAAGATTAGAAGTCAACTGCGATCATATTTGAATGTAAAAACGAAATTTCATTGATTTGATTTCAGATCAATAGCTTCAAGAAATGGATCTCGGCCTGCAGGAATAAGGGGTAGTGAGGCGGGAAAAAAAATCAGAATAAAGTGCTCTAGTAGCGGAAGAAAAATTATAATAATAAAAAAGAACCTGACTACTTCTTCAGATGAGCAGCCAATTAAGAAGCCGAAAATCATGTTCCCTTCTATAGTAAAGGGTGTAGAAGGGTAACCTGCTCTAGTACAAAATAATCCAGCACTTACTTCAATGCTGAAATCAAGTTCCGATATGGTATCTGAAATTATTCATCCACAGATGCCTCCAAAAAAACGTGTGTACCGGCATCTAGCTCCAACTCTATCGAACCCCTGATCCAATAAAACAGCAGCAAGAGATAAACAAACAGCTCGGACAAGATGTTTGCAGATTAAATTTACTCTCCTATGCAAGTATACAATTTAGCGTACTGATAATATTAAGTTACATTCTTTTTTTTATTACAAATTCTGGTAAAAAATAAAAAATAACCTTTAATTGGTCTGTCATAATTAAAAAAAAACATAATCTGCTATCATTCATCATTGCGAGCAATCTGAAATAATATAAATACACGAAAATTAAGTTCTAAGGTGTATTTTTTATTACTTTCAGAGAAATGAGGATGGGTAATTCCACTTCGTCCGCATTGGATTTTTCATCTCTTTCTTCGTTCTCAAATCCTGGTGCAAGCAAATATGCTTTGCTGCAAAGAGTTCGAGGTCAAAAGAAAAAAAGTGCCTTCAAATGTTTTACTAGACATGGATCAACGTCTCGAGTATGTTTACATATAATTCGGTTTTTTTTAATATTCAAATATTGATCGAAAACAAAAATATTATAATCCTCTGCATTCCACGAAAAAAGTGTATCTCGAAAGATTTTAAATTTTCATATTTTTATTTCATAACTGTACAAAATAATTATCAAACTGAATCAATTCAAAACCCAACAGGTTCTACACTTGAAGTTATAGAATCTATCGGGAATAAAAGAAGTAGTTTTTTTTTGCAAAAAAAAATTCTTACAAATTATGCGTATTTAAATGTTGTGCTCCGGTATTCAGAAAACCAAAAAACTTAATTTAGATGTTCATCTAATTTTATATAAATTCTATTAGCGTTCATTTCTTGCAGGTTTCTGAAAACATTTCAAGTCGATTTTGTCAAAAACCACACCTTGTATTTTTTGACATTTTTTTTTAATCTGACCAGAATAAGTTTTTTCATAAATCGAATTGTCTACTTTTTCTTACTTATATTGACAGTTACAGAAAAATGTTGTCATGAAGGATTGAACGTGTAAAAAGTTTCATAGAAAATTTCAAAAATCACAGTTTTAGGGGGGAGGGGAATTACCACGGCCTCAAAAATGGTTCAGCCCGCATGATGCTAATAAGATGTCTCTGGTCCATTGGCAGAAATTCAACAACAAAAATATTCGGAAAAATAAAAAGGTTTGGTGTTCTAGACAAGATTTTATATGGTTTTTTTTCCTCAAATTTTAAAAACACGAAAAGAATATTTTCTGGAAAACCTTACCTTTTTTATTTTGTAAATATTAAAAAAAAATTCTTGCAAAATTATTTTTGAGACTGAGGAGAATTTTTCTCCGTAAAAATTGATTTCTTGATTTTTCTCGTACCCTGGTGGAACGAAGGAATCGAAAGGAGCCTCACAAAGTACCCGTAAAGACCCCATTGGGTCCGGATTCGGTTCCTTTTTACAAAACAAAAAAAAAGCAAGATCAACTTTTAAACTGTTGAAATTCGGATTCTACGTTAATTTTTCTATTAGAAACTCACGGAGTAGTGGAAATCATTTTTTTGCGTGGTTTAAATTTTTTTAAATGCCATTAACTTCTGCTGAAGGTGACTTCAAGCGCATCCATAATAGCTCAAGTAGTATGTTGCGCGCAAAGCTTAAAAATAAAATTCTCTTTCACTTGTATCGCAGCGTTGTTGTCTGAGGTATCTACTACGTGGTGCTAGCATCCAGACAAAATTCTTAAAGTTGTCGACGGAACGCTTATTAACTTCTACTAAAAGAAGATGCACTTGAAGGCGCCTTTGGCCATTTTTGATTGAACTTTATTAGACGTACAAATTTTTATCGTAATATTTTTTCGACTCCTTATTTTATGCAGAATAAAAATAATAAACGGTTTCGAATTAAAAAGGAAACGTAACATATGCCAATTATGTCGAAAGTTGTAGTGGTTTAAAGAAACTTTTTTTTTTTTAATTACAAAATTCAAATATGCATAACTTCTTCATTTTTTTCAAATCGGAAAAGCAAGTATCACTTAATTTCCTGTTTACAAGAACAAACACATTTCATTTCGAAGCTGTCTGATTCGAAATGGATTTGGTAATTACTACTCATTTTAAACTTAATACGGCTTTCGCATTATTTGAAGTCATATATTTATGCTTTTCAAGGTAATTTATTATCGGTATCACTTGAGAATATCTTTTTACAGTAACATAGAAAGATGTTGCAAAGAAATGAGCACTTGTTTTTCATTTTTAAAAGAAGAAGCGAATGTTGAAAAAGCGAAGTCACTATTGGCTTCTCCGCATTGTTTTACATTGTAAGCGTTACAAGAATTCACTGCATTCGAGGAAGACGAAGCGAAACAAAACAAACTCATATGTATTAGTGTTTTTTTTTTCATTATGTATTTCAGGCCTACAAAATTTAAAACCTTTTGCTTTGTGTTGCACCACTATTTTTGACTTAATTTTTCTAATTCAACGATTATTGCTTTACACTTATGTTGTATATGAAATATTACTATGATACTTTTTTTTACACTTTCAGTACTGTGAGTTAAGAAAGTATGGAGGAACAAAAATACGAGAAGCACTAAATTTTGCGATTAAAGTTAGCGTAGCCGATAAACTTGCAACAGAATTTACGTGGTGCGGGGAAAAAGAGTCTGCCAAGTTTAATGGCTCAAAAATGTCTGTACTCTTATGTATTGAGTGTCAATTAGGTACAGGCCTCAAACTTAATATACTCAAATTCAATATATATTTTATTATTATAATAATAAATAATATTTTATAAGGAGTAATGGAAAAGTGTCCTAATTTCCCGGAGTCACTGAACAAACTGGCTTTAAGCTGGAGATGATAGAGGTATTAAGAAATGCAAAGCAAAGATACCGAAATGGTTTAAAACAAAAAACACGACGAAGGAATCCACCAGATGATATCACTGAGGCAGCAGAACTCTTGGATTTGTTTCAGATGGGGGCGAAGAAGAGAATATCGATAGTATTTTAGAAAAAGATAGTTAGGACAAAAATAATAAATATTTTTTTCTGGATTTTTGTTGGCAAAATTTCTTTGGGCAATAACAAAAATTGCATTTGGTTAAGAAAGAATTCACAGTATAATACAGTTTTTTTCAACTTCAAAATTTTGCTCTGCGAAAATCCACCGTAAAAGATGATTTTGGATGTTTTTATATAGATTATCCAATCAAAAAATTTGGTATAAAAAGAAATTAAATATAATTTACACATTTAACACAATGTATACAGTTGCAGTGAAAATAACTAGAGGAGTGATGAAATATAATTAAAAAACATTTAAATTAATCAAACTATAGGTATGCTAAAAGAAGTTGAAACATATGTAATATATTTTTATCGTTAAGTTCCAAAAATAAGTAATTATCGTATTTAAAATTAAGCGCGCGTTTTGAAACAGGCACCTCCACGTTCCTTGTCTATCGGTTCCCGCGAGCCATTTTGGAATTCCGAATCCGCGCAATGCGGCGTCCATGACTCCAGATGTATGGTTATTATAGAGATTCGCATCACGTACTAAAAGATTTTAAACAATATTACAAGTGCAGTTTCGCGTGTTTGGTGGATAAGGATGGATTACTAAAAAGCAATCGCTTTTTAAAAAATCAATATTTTATAGAAGTTGTTTGAACATACTTTGCGGTGAGAACAACTATAGATATTTAAATTCAAGCCAATAACCTCGAATTCGCGTGTACGCACGTGTTATACCCACGCTAAATGTAATACTTAATTTAAAATACGACACATAGCTCAACTCTAGAGCATTGCTTTTGACATTACGGGAAACCTATATTTTTTAATCAAATATGAATTTGCCTCTTTTTAATAGAAATATAATCTTTGCGTAATTGAAAATTCCACTTATTTTGTTAAAAACTTACATATTTTGTTAAAAATTCGTCTTTTGCTGTTAAAAATTTAATTATTTGTTTAAAAATTTTATTATTTTGTGAAAAAGTCATTCTTTTTGATTAAAAATTAATCTATTTTTAGTTGACGATTCAAACTATTTTGTTGAAAATTTGTCATTTTTTGTGAAAGTGAATTATTTTAGATTTAAAATTCAACTCATTTTTGTTTGAAACATCAACTATCACATTTTCTTGGTTTTGGATTCATATTTTTTGGTTGAAAATTTAATTATCTTTTTGAAAATTCATCTTTTTTTGTTCAAAAATCCATCACTTTTTGCAGAGTTTTTATATTTTTGGTTTAAAGAAAAAATTCGTCTATTTTGTTGAAACTTTGTCTTTTTTGCAGCAGCTTCCTCCGCTGCTTTGTACAGAAACGCTCCTTTGCCCACTTCTTCGTGATTCCTGACCATTTTAAGAAAAGGGTCTCTTCCATTTGCAACTCTATGTGCTGTACCCAGAATAATCCTGTTGTGAAGACATTCAAGACTCAATATTTCGCGATCCCCTTGATGGCGTGAGATGTACAGTCACCGAACGGAAGACTTAAGATGCATTCTTTTGTTAATGTGCATAACCTTTCTTGTCCCGATATCAAGGGATCTGAGCCAGTTCTTCGCCCATGGAACTACTCCAAATGAATAGAGTAGTACCGGGACGGCAAGCATGTTCGTTGCAGATACTTTGTTCCTCGCCGACAGTTCGGAAGACCA
>NC_046662.1:117070289-117138494 GCF_010883055.1 Belonocnema kinseyi | reverse complement strand
TAAGTCTCTCCAGCACAAAGGTGTCGTATGGCGCTTCTATCAATGAGCTCAGGATCTTCAGGGATGCCATTAAGTTTTCCTCGCTTCAAATAAACCTTGGCGTATTTGTCTAACCCCAATTCCATTCCAATTTCCTTAGTATATCGTTCAACAATCCCCAGAGCTAGATGCAGTTGCTCTCTGTTTTTAGCATAGATCTTGAGATCGTCCATGTAAAATATATGAGTGACCTTGTACTTTCGATCTGCAGGTTTGCCGCACAAGTACCCGTCGGAATGGCGAAGTGTAAGAGATAGTGGCAATAATGTAAGGCAAAAGAGGAGTGGGCTAATGGTGTCGCCCTGAAAGACACCTCTCTGAAAGGTGACCTTGTTAGTTGTTACACGATTTTTTCCATATGAGATAGTAAGTCTGGTTTTCCAAAGCGGCATCAATCTCTCTATGCACCCAACTATTTGCGGATGAACCTTTAAGATTTCCAAAAGACAGATGATAAGTCTATGTACGGTCGAATCGAAAGCTTTCCGATAATCAATCCAGGCCATCGATAGGTCACGTTGGTAGAATGCTGAATCTTTGACGACACATCTATCGATGAGCAGGTTCTCCCGACATCCGGCTACGCCTTTCTTTGAGCCTCGTTGTTCATACATTTCTTGCCACACAGGTTCAATTGTCCGAACAATCCTATCATTTAGGATAGCTGTGAATATCTTATAAAGTGTGTTCAGGCAAAGTATTGGCCTGTAATTCTTCGGGTCAGCTAAGTTGCCTATTTTCGGCAGGAGTATTGTGCTCCCTTCCACCAACCACTCCTCCACCAGAAGGTTTTAATACAATCTGGTCCCGGTACGGGATAGTTCTTCATCCCTCTTAATACTTTTTCATCTCCTCGGTAGTGATGGGTGGGCATTCTTTATCAGGTGTTATGAGGGCAAAACATAACTCCTTGAAGCTATTTATATTTTCTGAGTCTTCGTTCAGTCTATGCTGAACTTCGTAGACTTCTCTCCAAAATACTTCGACCTCCTCTGGCTTGGGTGGGTGTGCGACAGTAACTGGAGGGTCTTGGAAGAGTCGAGATGGGTCAGGGAGAAACTGTTGATTTTCTCTGACCCACCTCTCCCTCCACTCTAGACTTCTCTTAGCGTCAGATAGTATCCGTATTCTCTCAAGAGTATGCTGCCTGATGATCAGCAGCTTTGACTTGTTAAGTGTGTGATAACGGGTCCGGAGTTCGCGGGCGCACTTTCGAAACTTGGCGGTAAAATTCCTGCCAGATGTGACGTAGTCAATCAAACACTGAATGCGGGACGCGTACTGTATTGCCCAGCCTATCTTTATGGCAAGTTGATGCATTCGTCTTTTAGTCTTATGATCAACCGTTGGTTTTGTTTTACAGTTCGGATCGACCAAAGCTCTTGCTGCATTATACACAAAATACTTGATAGGCCAGAGGTCGGATTCTGCGGAAAAATGTCCACGAAGCTCGTCATCCATTTCAGCCAGATCTTTAGGCTTGAGAGAAACCTTGGTGTTGATGTTTCTCCGGGTCGTAAAGCATCGCTCGTCATCTATTGGATGCCTGCCCGCGGTTGGTCTTAGTTTCGCCTCTCTTTCCCTGTTGCCGGCTTGTTCTAGCTGTGGTAGAGTAGGCGTTCCGCTTACATAGCCCCTTTTACGGAGTAGTTCAGCATGGTTTCGCAGACGTTGCTGCGAAAAGTGCGATCTGTTGTTTTGAACTGCACTTACTACAACTATGTTTGGTGTTGTCATTCTTGTTCCCACGAGAAGCTAGGGAAAGGGGTTCGTCTATCCTTGTAGAGCCCCGCATGCAAGGATAAGGCTGCGTACTCCAAGAGGTCGCCCGGTATCCCAGAATCACCGTTCTAGACACCTCACCCAGGTGCCATTCAGCTTTGGGCACGGTTCTCACACCTCCGCTTGGGGGTTAATTCCTTCGGGACCAGCCCTGGACAATTGTCCGCGACTGCCTATTTATTTTTGTAACCATATTCAGTAGAAAGCCTTGGTACAGGGACCCTCTATCCGCTACCCGAGGATGCGTTCGGTGACTTTGTCATAGGCCCTTCGGTTTGATTCTAGAAAAAAAGAACCTTCACGACGTGCGAGCGTGATGTGCCGCATGCGTGATTCTCACGACATACGAGCGATATGCGCCTCAATTGTTGACGCAAGTGTCTCATGGCATGAGGTTTGTATTTTATTAATAGCTGTTTAGGCAGCAAAAATATTTAGATTCCAATCACTTTTAAAGCCGATTGGAGCTACCAAACGTAACCTGAAATAAATTAAAAACGCCATTTTCATTTACTACATCAGAAATCGCTTCAGAAGCACAAACATGGGAAACCCGATAAGGATTGAGCATAAAAATATATCACTTTACGATAAAACTCTCACTGTATTCAAATGTAATTCATTAAAAATATATAAAAACATCATGAACAAATATAAAAAAGCTTTTTATCAAACCTGTGTAGCAATTATACTTAAAAACGTAGAATGACTAATGATGTGGTTATAAATGCTTTTAACCTCATTAGCATTCAAAAAATAGTAAATCAGAACAGCGAAATGGGCAAATTTAAAAGGGTTTACAAATTTTTTGTCTCATGTTCGATTTGAGGTATCTAAATGTATTTAGAAAAATATTGACGCCACTAAGTACAGAAAGGGAATCATTTTAATGAAGGGATATCCACAATCCAAAGGTGTAGCATGACCCAGAATCGACTGGCCATTTTCAAGATCTACTAGATTTTTTTCGATGGAAAACTAAGAGAAAATGTATGACCCCTCGAAAGAAAATATTAGTTGAAAGGGTTTGGTTTATAAACTACGAGCCCCATTTTTACTGGTATGCAAGATGAAACTCTTTGAGGTGCTTTAAATTGAGTGAAGGATAGGTATCCTTCCTGACAGTTACGTGAAAAAGCTGAGTAGATCTGACCTTTTGGCCCGTGATTGCTAGTAAATACAGGATCTACCTTTGGAGACCCCTGATTTAAAAGATAAATTCCTCTGCTATGTGGATTAAAATTGCCACAACAAGGACGGTATCGAAAAGGATTCAATAATTGCAATGTCAACATTGAAAAAGAAATTTTCAAATACTATTGAATACAAGCCTTTTCACAGGGATGACAGAGCTTTTTCCACTTTCTATTTCGGTCGTTTCGCAGGTTTAAAGGTTCATGGAACATGATAACGTCAGTATGAATTATTATATTTTTACCCGATTACTTGCGGCTTTTACGAAAAGAACATTCTGTTCTCTATGTCATCAATAAATACATATATATATTTTTTTGTGTGGCTTATAACCTTTTTGACCATTTAAAATAGTAATGTGCTTGTCTCTAACCCGTTGGTGACAAAGAATTTGTTCTTGTGTATCATACTGTAGCGTCTTCAGTAATATAAAATTGAAATGTCAACACGAAACTTTGTCACAGTCAAATGCATTGCTATTAGGAGGGCCTGTCTGTAACGTAATAAGGCTAGGGTTCCCTCAGAGAAAAATACATTGAAACGATTTATAAATATTTTTATGTAAACAACTAAAATTTTCCATTCAATCATTTCCAAGTAAAAAGATTAAATATTTAATTTATGAGTAAAATAAGTTCGTAAGAAATAATTATCAAAAAACGATAATGGTAAATAATAAGGGGATACATTTTTTTAAACTTATTAATATTAATTTATTTAATTTTTGCAAAAAGAAAGTGTGTAAATAAACTATTTTTTCTCTGTTCTAACTGAGAGTATCGAACGAAAATCTGTCCAAACTGATATCTCCGATATTTAAAGTACTGCTTAGTAAATGTGCAAGAATCATGAATATTGAAAAAATGATTTACTATATGTCTTAAACTACATGCGTTAAGATTTACAGCAAAATTCTAATTAAAGGTCGAGTCAATAATAAAAACATAGGGAAATGTATATCGTCTTATTCCATACAATTTACATACGTAGTATTTTAAATTCACATTAAAGAGAATAAAAAATTCTAAGTTGCCGTCTTTTAAAATTGACAAACCTGCAAATTTTGTGATCTGTCCTAGTAATTATATTATGCACCCGAGTCCTTCGAATGGATAGTAGTTTAGTTGAATGCGTTGAGCTTTTTTATTACTAGTTTCCGTATCAACTCGAAGTTTATGGACCAGGAATTCTTGTATTTTAGAGTTACCCCTCTAACTTTACACATACTATGTTCAATGCCATCAGATGACGCAACGATATATGCGTCACCTTTAGAGCCATCGGAGACAATGGGTTAAACATAACTCCATACAATGTAAACTTTAATTTCGGCAATTAAATCGCATAAAAATTTACTTATCGGAGGTTTATATTCATCTGCATTATTTTGGTCTATAAGAATTACCGAGTCCATAGCATATTATTCCACAAGACGAGACGGTCAAGTATCTCCAGATACTCATACAGTATCAATTGTGCTTTAGCTATGGAATAAGCTTCAATCACAAAGTTGGCTAGGGTGACGGTGATAAGGTGTCCTTTAAATACTTCCAGCTAAAAGAAAACGTTGCGTTATTTTTATTTTCACATTTCTTGCTTTGAACTTGATCTTGTAAATTTATTCTCATTTGACAGGGAGGTTTCTTGTAGTAAGCACTAAATTCGTGCTTACACCTGTCACTAAGTGTCTTGTGAGCCTTTTTACACACCATGTAAAATATTCGGTTAGAAGCGGCCCAAGTCAAATGTGTGATAAAATTGTAGTTCCCCATGTTATTAACACTTTGTCCCATCAAATAAGGGATTTTCGATACCATTACCAAAATTTGTGAAGTTAAACATTAATGAATGAATTGTTCACGAACAAGATATTTATGAAATTGTAATTTCTCCGGGATACCATAAACTTTTGGTGGTAATCTAAAACTAGCCTTGTGGTTGAAAAGTCAATATATGACTATTGTTTTGTAAATTTGTGAAATAGTCATTACGAGCCCAAAAATTAGTCTTTAAAAGTAGGGTAACTTTGACTAATCCGCTGAATGTCAGACAAGTATTTTTAGCAAATTTTTTGGGAACTTTAAAATTTCGTGCATTTCATTGGTGGCTCAAGAAAAAATTTAGAAATGAACCTAAGAAGGTTTTCTTGAGAGAGGTGCCAAATGTGAATTACAGTTAGCGTAGGCATTGTGACCTTCGGGGCTTAGGGCCCTGTAGCTCTCCGCGGTGAGGTTAAGGGTATATATTGCAGTGAATACAACAGCGTGGGCGTGCCCAAAAATCTCCGTAATATTTGGCCACCGGGATCGTTAGTTACTTGTTTTAAATTTACTTCATGCAGACAATTCCTTCCCTTCTGTTTTTCATATTTATTTAAGAAAAATTGTTTAAATAGATACATATACTTGTAGTAGAAAAGTCAATAGATGATAAAGATTTTGTAAATCTGTGAAATAATCATGACGAGCCGAGAAATTAGTCTTCAAAGGTAGAATAACTTAGACTAAGCTTATTGTTAATGCTGTAAATGTTTCTTACAATTTCAAAAAAATGTATTCATAGAGTATTCTTTTCTAAACGCAGGTATACCACATAAGTCATGTTCATCATTGTACTTTTTAAAAAAAAGTGGCCAACGATGAAATTACAAAAGGTCATGCGTCCAGCCCTTTCAATGTCCAATATACAATTCCGATTTTTGAACTTATCTAGCTACCCAGAGCTCGCTTAAAAATCCTCGTATTCTAGTGGAATTGCGAAAAATTTAACTTTTTCCTTTGTATTAGGACCGCATAAGGGAATATTCCGTTTTCGAGCGAATTTCATCCATACCGCAGTCAATTTTCCAAGAACGGAAAGAGAGATGTTTTTATCAGCTTTCAATCCGGTTGGAAAAAAGAATTTTCAGCAGCAGGCAATTGTCTAGGTTATAAATATCGAGTTATCGAAAAATATTGACATGGGAAACGTCCAATTTCAGCCGGGGCCGAAAAAAGATTGAATTATCACAAATTCGTATTATAGACATTTGTATTGTCGAAGTTTCACTGTATTTTGATTTGTAAACTGTCATGCTTCAAAATTTTCAACGCAATTTACACGCTTACCCAGTAATCTTGAAACTTGGTTATAATTTAAATACAAATAAATACAGTAATAGGGCCATTTAATCATAAAAACCATTTATTTTAGTATGTAATAGTTTCAAACAGAATTGAAATTATTAAAATTACTGGGACTAGGATCACAATTACTGAAAAGATTACCTTATTATGAGTCTTGCAATACTAAAATTATAATAATAAAAGAGATAAAAAGGATATTTTTTATAATATTTTTGGTAAATTTTTGTAATGGAAATTAAAGATACCCAAAATATATTTG
Organism: Belonocnema kinseyi; assembly: GCF_010883055.1. Classification (NCBI taxonomy): domain Eukaryota; kingdom Metazoa; phylum Arthropoda; class Insecta; order Hymenoptera; family Cynipidae; genus Belonocnema; species Belonocnema kinseyi. The sequence goes on along the minus strand of NC_046662.1, from coordinate 117,132,095 downwards.
CAAAATAAGAAAATAACAAAATGCTTTTAACTACTTTTAAATTGTACATGGAACTATCAGAGAAGTATAATGGAGACAAATGTTATTTGCAAAATAAAACGCGTTAGTTGCAGTTCGTTTAATTATACAATGTGATATTCTGAAGTATTATAAAGTATGTTTAATTACGTGGTAGTATGTCCAAGTCAGTTAAATCCTGCTCCCAGTTCATGGCATATTTGATCACATACGCAAATCTGTATCAATTCACACATTCTTTTCACGGAACTTGCCGAACTCGTCGAGGTTCATTTGACGCTAATCCAGGTTTCGGATAGAGGAATTCTCGTTAGAAATATAGGGTAGGGCGGAAATAAAACACGCCTTGTTAAAATGAAACAGTACTCTATCAACACACATCCTAGAAAGCGTTTCATCAATACAACAAGGTCACTAAAAACTAGAGATGGAAATAGATACTATTAATCACTAACACAATAACGATGGAGGCTGCAACATCCCATTAACTAAACACTCGCCAAGATGGCGTATACTATGATATCAGCAATGGCTTTAATACTGGAGAATACATCACGCCTGTAGAATCTATGTAAGAAACAGAACCTCATAACACGCTGATCCATTTGTATCTGATTATCCTGAATTCTTTTAATTTGATCTTGTAGAGTTTTATTTTCCATGGTAAGTAACGAGACTTGCGAATTAATTTCAACATAATGAGTCGAAATAGCTTGAAATTTGGAATTATTTTCACTTTTTCTCTGACTTTATTAATGACTTCATTGATTAGAAAAGTTTAAAGCGTTACATGACGGCAAATGGCATTTTTCAATGTTTTCATAGAATGATAAGGGAAAACAATTTATTGGCCAAATTTTCCAAGAGTTTTTATCAGAATGTGACAAAATATTTGGTGTTCTACGCGATCCAAGTATTCAGAAAGCAGTATTTGAGCGATTTAATCGTTCGCTCAAGGAATATATGTAGTGTTACTTTACACATCTAAATACTCATCGGTATATTAATGTTTTTCAACATATTTTTACAGGCTTACAATAATGTACGACAATCGAGAATTCGTATGACACCATCAGAAGTAACTCTAGATAATGCCATTATTGCCCTTTTAAGCATACAGCGACAATACTGTAGAAAGTCGTTAAAAGCCAAAACATCTAAAATATAAGTCAGACTATCTTATTTGCATCAGCAGATATAAAGGTGCCTTTTAGAAAGCTCATGAAGCTGGCTGAGTGAAGAGTTTTTTAAAATAAAGCTCTCATTGTCACAAATGAAAAAAAGAAGATAAAGGTGAAAACAATAAGGAGTTTATTAATTCAACGAGAGATTCAACCAAAATTGAAAGGAGACAAGCAGTGGTGGTTTACGTGTTAGACACGATGCATCTTACTCAGTGGAAAATCCTGTATTTTTTAAATGTGAGTGAAATAGGCAATAAATTAGTAGAAGAAAATCATGATATGAATATTCAAGTGAATCGTGAGATTTAAATGCCGAAAATGACATCCATCAAGAATTCACTGCTGTATTTTTGCATTGCAATATTTACAAGCAGAAAATATTGTCCTGGATTTCTATTTACACATGTAAAAGCTTTTTCTCAAGATACGGCAAAGTATCAGAATATAAGTGTCGAAGTCCCAACACGCCGGAGTTTAAGGAGATACTCTATACAATGTGATTCTCTATCAGCTACCCAAAAGAGTAATTATCGGTATAGTCGTGAATAGAGAATTTAGCGGGAATAAGGACATGAATCAGTTCAAAAAATTACAGCCAGAGTTTACGAAAGATCTTCCATATGTTAATTTTCTGCAACTGGTATTCATTTTATAAACAAGGAAAATAATATTGACCGTTACGATTAGAATAATGATAACTCTTTTTTTTCATTCGAATCGACCACCCGACCGAATTCTTTGCATCGAAGTAAAATTTGAGGTACAACATTAATTATGGGCAACACTATAATCCTTTGTGCAGTATTACTTATTGTTTGTATATTCAACAGCAACTAATAGCGGAAAACTTTCTAGCGGACAGTTTAATTATACATGGAATTAAAAAGGTAGTACAACCGTCATGGAAAGTAGTTCGCATAGCTATAAATATCCTATTCGTAAACTCTCCATCCGAGAGGGAAGATAACCTCTTCACGGAAATCGAGTGTCCCCGCGAGTTTGTTTGTGTCTTCAATACCCTTCTTAACAACGCCCAAGGGAAATCTGGTGAAAAATCGCCGAAAGTAAAAGGAAGCCCTACTCCAGATCTTTGTCAAAGTTAGATTAAAGGAACAATCAGAGATAATAACGAGAGATTATGGATTTAAAGAAGAATGACCTTCAAAATTTCATAATTTATCAACCAAATGTTTGAAAAGCGAAAGTTGCGCGACGATCTTACTAAAAAGCATGACATACTCAGCGAGGGTTTATAAACCTCCTGCGTGCAAAAGGTCTCACTGAGAGCTTTCCAAAAATACCCTCTATGTATTGCGATTAGATTGTGCCTTTTCTTTTCACTAACCTTCAAATTTTACATAACGTACCTTCGTCTCCATTTTTGATCCAAGCCACGTACAGTCTGTAGGAGGTAAGGTCCGATGGGTCACTATTTAAAAGATAAAACCCAGGCTCGTTCTCTATATTTCCCGATAATGTTTTAAACTGTTTACATTCTTGCATACCGAGAAAGTTATTTTCGTGAATTAAGACAAGGAAAAGAAAACTATTTATCTAAGATGTACTTTAGGATTACTTAGTGGAGCAAAGCATTCCCTAGACGAGAAATACACGTCGTCAACGGATAATACAACAATAATGATGAAACTGGTAACCGACTGCGCCTTAGAAGCCTACATCCGAGAACTACCCGATGAAATGGCTAGCTTTGTAGATACTCACAACATTAACGATTTGCATGAAGCTTACGAGCACGCGTTACATGTTGAGGAGAGGCAACGATATGCCGACAAAGCGAAGGCAACTTTGGTCTCCACTTACCATTTATCGCAACAGAAAGAAACCAGTCCAGATCGTATTGTAGCCCAACTCTATCAATTCAATAACCCTTCTACATCCCGACGCATCCAACCTATAGCCCTCCATGTCCACCTGTTTACTCGTTTCAAAATACATTCCTTCCAGGCTACGGTTACCCCTATCCACTAACTTATCCTCCCCCTCAAAAGTATCTCCAGTATAACACAAAGGGACTAACAGGTATTATCGGACAGGCTCTAGGCCCCTCGAAATTGTCCAGGCCCATTTCATAGATGCTTTCTTTAAACTACAAAGAGACCGGAAGTATGGACACAACAGCGAGTCTCAGTCCCAGAGAGCGTCCCAGCACAGTACAGTTCCTGCAGGACCATTGCGGGTCCCGAGAGCTGAAAGAGAAAAGGAAGACTCACCAGTTGTTGGACTAACTTGTCCTCATTTTTTAGTAGACCCAAGGTCCGATGTTAATGTAAAAGAACCTCGAGCTTTGCAAGACATGCTAATCGTAGGAGATGATCCCATTGGAATTTCCGAATTTCCGGTTGATTTCGAATCTATGAAAGCTAAAAGAGAACTAAGAAATGAAATTAAACCCTTCAATCGAATTTTAAAAATTGAAGCACGGACAAAACAACCAGTACGTATATAAATAGGTGAAGGGGCAGTGAAGAACACTAATGGCACTTGCTACGCTTATGCCTATAATACCACTGAAAAAGAAATTGAGATGACTCTACCACCACAGGAGATAATTCCTTTTGAATACGGGGTGGGAAAAAATCGGGTTGTTATAGATTACAGAGTAGTTAACAAAAAGTAAATCGATGACGCCTATTTCTTACCTAATATTGCCGAAATACTAGACCAACTAGGGCAAGCTCACTACTTTACAGTATTCGTATCTGGATGATATCGTAATCTATTCGAAAAATCTAGAGGAACACGACAAAAGGGTTCGGAGACTTTTCAAAGGCCTAAGGGAAACAAATCTTAGATTGCAACCAGACAAATGGGACTATCAGGATATTACCAGCGATTTATTCAAATCTACGCAAAATTAGCAAAACCTTTAGCAGACTTGCTGAAGAAAGACGCCAAGTTCTGAACAACGGCGAAGTATTAGCAAGCTACGTACTTACCTCTACCGCAAACCCATTTTACAGTATCGCGTTTTTAACAAAACCCTCAGACTCCATCGGTATCCTTATCGCACATTACTCAAAAATAATCGGTCCAACTATTTAGCGTTACTTCAAGGCTGAAAAAGAAAGTCTGGCCGTATCATACGGTGTATGGACGTGAATTCATTTTGGCATGCGACTATTAACCCATCCATTGGATGACAACTATTGATAATCCTGATCCAAGGCTGCTTCGTTGGCGCAAAAGACTATGGGACTACCAATATACCTTCGAGTTCAAGAAGGGAATGTTGCACAGAGGAGTAGAGGCCTGATCTGAAAGCCCCATCGTACTTGACGAGGGAGAAGTGTCAATGGAGACTGATGACTTCACCGATTCTGATCATGCCGCCTCCATGCCAGTCCAGACCATTATTTCCCTAGAACGAAATGCCCCAAAACATGCAGCCCCTCCAAGTAAACCCAACAAGGTCGATGGAGGAGATGAAGCCCAAACCACGTTAACCGGCATGACTACCAACATGGCCTTGCCTCTTACGCAATCCTCGACTAAGGACACTGACAAGAAAGGTAATAATCCCGAAACAGCTGCCAGAGAGCCAGAGGAAACGAGCCACAACATTCAATCTGGACGTCAGCAACCGTTAAAAACACCAAAAGCCACCTGAGCGGCTACGAAACCGGCAGTGATCAGCTCCAGAAGGACATCATCCATTCTGAAACCGACCCCTGTGCATCACAAGAGCTCGGAAGGAAGGCACCTATTGCTATCGGCATCCAGAAATGTATACGCGCCCAGTAGAAGAAAAACGGCTAAGGCCACTGAAAAAAAAGATTTAGATAAATCTTATAAACCACCCCCGCCCCCCATTTAATGGTTAAGGAGTTCAATCAAAGTAGTATGGCCGGTAGACTCAAGGAAGAAAGGAGAAAAGTGACTAGTTTTAAGGTTCCCGCATATACCCTCCCCCCCCTCCAACTCTACTCAACCCCTGCTTTCCAAGTTTATGCGATAAAACTACGGATGCATATGTAGCCGGAGCACAAATTTACAACAAAAATGGAGAACCAGAAGGCGGCATAGGCGTTTGGTTCCGCCACGATCATCCGTGGAATGTATCTCAACCCGCTACTGAGAGATAAAGGAACAACGCTGCAGAAGTCCAAGCTGCCACAGTATCTGTAAGAAAGCAATTGAAAACGGTATTAAAAAACTGCGAATAAACACGGACTCAAAGTTACTTATTGACAGTTCGAAGAACTAAAAAAAGGCACTAGAGACCCTTGATCTGACATGGAACCACGTCCACGGTCACCAAGAGATAGAAGGCAATGAGGTGGTTGATTACTTAGTGCAAATGGGAATCAACAGGAGCAATGTTGCCCAAGACAATCATGCCCTAGACTCTAGCACTTTTAAAAAGGAACACAATGTTATTATGCGTACTGCCCGAGCAGACTCGAATAGAGAGCACGGCAGTAAACGCGTTTCTAGAACCATTTCATAGACACCTCGACACGAGAAACGCTTTAGAATCTACGGATGTTGCTCTAGACACAGAAAAATTACCGGAAATAAGAAATTCCGGGGTGGATAGAAGGAGCACAGCTCTAGATCGAGACCAAGAGAAAACATGTCGAATGACCGATTCGAGAGATCTTCTGGCTACTTTACCCCAGAACAAGATCGCCGACCTGCTAGTCGACATATTCCGGGGTGGTAATGTTACCATTACTCTATGTCACGGCAGGCTAGAAGTCTATAAAATAAGCTCATAAGGGCACACACACGCGAACCAATGGTCATTATGGATACCTCGATCATCGTATTTGACAAAGTGTCCCTTGATACTGTTGGTAAACTTCCCACCACATCTAGCGGTAACAGGGACATACTAACCATGCAAGATGATTTTTAGCAAACTTTGCATAGCCGTTCCTGTTCCCGACATCAAAATAGATACAATCGCACCACGGCACAGTACTTGAAAAACCCGAAAAGCTGGTCAAAAGTCGAAAATATCACCCGATTTATCTCAAACTTGGCATATTGGGGTATTCGAGATCTCTGATTGAGAATTTGATATTGAATTCGTCGAAAACAAAATGGTGGATTCAAAATGGCGGACGAATATCGAGAAATTTTATCTGATTCACTCTAAAAATAGTATAAGGGGGTTTTAAAGGTCGCTGATTGAGAATTTGATATTGAATTTTTCGAAAAACAAAATGGCGGAATAATATGGTGGACGACCACTGAAAAATCACATCTGATTCACTCAAAAACTTGTACAAGGAGGTTTTAGAGGTCCTTGGTTAAGAATTTGATAATAAGTTCGTTGAAAACAGAATGGCAGGGACAAAATGGTGGACAACTATTGAATAATGAACTAATCCTACAGAAAGTGGTTCGCGTGAAGAAAAAATCAGTTGTACAGTAATAAAATTTCCGTGTACAAAAACTTAATTTCTTTATTTGCATTCTAACAGTACCTTACAAATTAGTTGTAGTTCTTTAACATACAATATAAACTCAAAATGTCAGCATTCCTATTGTACTCCAAACATCAGTAATTGAGAATATTTTATTACTTTAATAATCACTTTCACTTGGATCGTTTAAGTTTTGATCGTGTAAAGATTCTTTTAGTTCCTCACTAATTTCTAGTAAATCTAAAACATCCATCGAAAGCCACTTAATTTCCTTCGAAGGTATTTCGCGAAAAGTTGATATATGCGGATCTGAAGAGATCAGAAGCCTCAGAAAAACATCTTCCATTGTTTTGACTCTGCTAAACTTTCGTGAGTAATTTTGACGGAAATTTTTTATCACTTTGTTACACGACTCTTGTGCCTCTTCAGACATTTGGCCTATTGGCAGTAGAGAATTTTCTATTATTTTTGCACCGTGAATTAATATTTTATGTACTGTTGTGGGCATATGAAACCAAGGGTACAATTCAACGAATTTTCGTGCTGTGGTCAAAGCATATGCCTGAAATTTTTTTAGCGTTGATTTCAAGCCCAGATGAAATCGTTCGCAAAAGTGTGTGAAATCTTCCAATAATATCTTTGTCAACGCCCGTTATGGCGGCAGAAACTAGAGAATTTTGAAAAAATCGTCCAGCAGTATTTCCATCATTGGTACTGCCATACCCCTGTTTTGTCTGATCTACTAGTAGCCCCAATTTCACACGAAAATTTGTTTGAATTTGTTCCTTACGTTTTTGACATTGTTCTTTGTTTTCCTTGCGAATTTGTTTTTTTCCTATCTCCAATCTATATGACAAGTGCAACAAGCATTCGAAAAAACGTATCCATGCATGCAAATAAGATATGCCGAATTGCAAATTACCATCAACGATCTTTTTCCCTAAAACTTTATCAATTTTATTGAAATCCGTCAACGTACATTGGCAAAGGTAACATCGTTGAGTAGATGAAGTATCTGTCAATGAATTACAGACTTTTCCATCAATCATTGCTAAGGCTAGAACATAATTGACGTTTATCTCTCGGGCATGAATAATTTTTACAAATGGCTTCAGATTTTTTTGTTGATCTGTAATTTCATTTACCACTTTCTTGGTAGTTTCCACAGTTTCGCGCACAAATTCAATTTTGATAGGTCTACAAAATCGAGGTGAAGAAGGTCGGGGATTTTTCCATAAAATATTACCTTTACTATCTGTATTAGTGAATTTCAATTGCAATGGAACCAAAGATGTAAAAAAAAATGTACTCGTCTGTCTTGCGTCCATCATCGTTTTCAAATTTACCCCTTCTACAGATTAATTCAAATTTATAAGATTTTTCGGCTGGAAAACTTTGGATTACATCAACATAAGCCAAAAGTATACGTTCTACCGTAATATCTAGTAATGCTTGCAGATTCACTTCAGCACAGCATTCAGTAACAGTGATTTCTGATCTATTGGGACAGCATTGTAGTTTAGCTTCGAGAACATGATGGTACGGTAGATACAAAGCGCAATCATTTTGTAAACTAACTTTTCGAATTCCTAAGTATTGATCCTTGGTCAATTTATTATCAATCAAAACTGCAAGGGCAGCATCACTAGATAAAGTTTTTTCGTTCACTCGATCTAGAGATCACCGGTACCTTGATGCTCTTGTGGGGCTCCCGTGTAAAACATCCTGGACAACTTTGGCAATGTCAGTTTTACCTTCAGCTCGTAACTTCATTTGAGTTGCGTACCCTAATTCTTCAGTAGCATGAAGTTTGCGGATGCTTTCTGTTCTCCTTCGCTTTGTTCTATCACTGGCATCTTCGAAGGACGAGGAGGGCCGGCCGAGCTCAGTGGCATCATCAGGAATTGATGATCCACTCATCTGAGATGCAGTGAAAGATAACCATTCTGAATTTCGTCGTAGAAACTGGTCTTCCTTCCTATGCGCCTCTTGCCACTTGGATTTTTGAAATCAATCTTCCCAGACTTTTTTTGTCATCGTTTGATAATGTGAATTTATGGCTTTCTTTTCTCAAGTCTTTTTCAATAATGCGGTAGCATTCTTGATATGAAAATTTTTGAAAGTGCTCTTTGATGAGTAGAAAAATCTTCTTTCTCGTAAAATTAAATTTTTCTGCAGAATTAGGATTATCATGATTTCTATTAATGTTACTCTCGTTTCTAGATCACAATTTCATAGTATGCGTGCATTATTCACTTGGCATTTTTTGATTCTAAATTATTAGCGAAATTTTCTTCAATAAAATAGAAAGTTGCAATACGCGGCAGCTGGGCTTTTGACATAAGTTACTTGAAGGTTATTTTGGTATGAGAAAAAAACTTCGGACCGGGGTTTTGCGGCTTTTTTTTTTAAAGTTTTTGAATGCATACTTTTAATTATTAACGTGAAATTTTTCTCTATTACATTAACAAGGTATAAAAGTAAAACGATTAGACTTCGTGTTTCCTGTAAACAAGAGAAAATTATACTTACTTTCAGGAGAAGATTCCATTATGTAGAATTGGAATCCGATTATTCAATATGAAGTGATGCACTTTCGAAGCGAACGATTTTGTTTTGCCGATATACCGTGGCACGAACGCTTCACGAGTCACTTTCGAAGAACTGATAAATTTAAGCATGTAAGAACGTTTGCTTAACTACAGCGATGGAAAATGGTGGGGAAAATATCACTCAAGTGATACCAATCAACGAAAATAGGCTTAGGGAAAATTTTTTTTTCGACTTACGGCCAGCTTTTCGTCATTTTCAACCACTATGCACGGTAGCAACGCACTTATTTGCGAGATACGGATCCCCACGTAGTATCCCTACGGATCGAGGAGGAAGCGACCTAAATGTACAAAAACAAAGTAAAACGAAACAGTCGCTATTAATTCACGGTACGTATGTAGAGCTCGGAATGACAGTCATCGGCATGCTGACCTACTTCTGTTACGCTAAACTAATCATTGCTTGTTCGGAATGTTCGAGCCTCAGCCGCCAATGTTTTGTACACGAAGGGTACAACTTCCGTGGAAATCAGACAAGAAAAAGCCGATCACGTGAGGTGAATAGAACGGCAGCTTGATAGTGCAGCCTTCCCACCCTCAAGGTACTGAACGATATACCCAATGCCAACGCAGTTTCAGAACCATAAAGAAGATCTCAGTCCATCAACAGTGTAGTGTGAGGTGATCATTGGTATAAGGAAATGAATTTTCAAAGTGTAGAATGAGAATGGGTTATGTTGAGTGTTCTGCCTCCTGAATTGCAAGAGAAAGAATATATAGGCAGATTATATCAAAGAGCAATAAAATTAAGCTGTCATGTAGGATAAAATTTAAGGCTAATCTATGGGAGGTTAAGCCTAAAGACTAACTGGGAAAGATAACTACGCTTAAAAGAAATTACGACACACGATCCTCATTTCTGGAGTGAGATATGGATGGTGCCAAGTACGATTTGCTCTCATTCTCACCGGAACAAGGATAACTAACAAATAAGGGGATGAGCTTAATATTTTCATCAAGAACCAATTCGATTTCGAAGACTAATAAACCACGAGAAAAGTACAACAATCAAAATAAATTGTCGATCAGCCCAATTATTACTCGATGTTGATTCAAACAATTATTCACAGCTTTTACCGTAGCGGCTTAGCGACACTGCACGTGCTTGGCAGGAAATCTTAGTTGCACAAATTTTTAAAATTCAGCAATTGTGGTCACGCGGATCACAAACCGACCGCGACAGTTCGCAGGCCAAATGAACAGGCATTGCTAAACACCCTACCTAAATTATCCATACCAGAGCCTATGAGGTACAACCTACTTGCTGTCTTCAGGCACTCGTTCATCACTTCTTCCCGATATTGGACTAATTGTCCGAGAGGAAAAATTCGGATTAAAGTCCAACTTACTTGTCGGAATTTTACCTCGCGCGGGACTTGGTACGCCGGTTGTCACTCCCATAAATACGAAAATCTAAAGGGCAGTGTCTAACAAAGAGTGTTTTTGCGACGTTAGATTTGAAACACGAATAGATGGAAATCTGATAAATTCAAAATAAATTAGCTATGTGCAACCAGAGTTAAAGAAGGTTAAACGACTAGAGTGGAGTGACAGTTCGCGCGCTGTGTCACGTGAGTGAAAAAGTGGTGGACGATGCTCATGGTGAACGATCAATCAACTTAAAGCGAAGGTGTGGAAATAGACTTTTCCCCTTTCCAGTAGTCTCGTTTTTACGTAGACCCAGGGAAAAAAAGGAAGTGACGTTAAAATGGCGATAATGTAAAAGAGGTTACGGTCAGCAGGAACACAATCCCTTTTTTACACAAACAAATAAGAAGATCTCGCAAATGCTACTTCCAAAATCACGACACTACCTGAAGGTATCTTAATTGATGTATTTTGTTTGAGCCCAATTAAATTCATTAAAAATTAAATTGGGAATAAATACATTACTTAAGATAACTCACCAAATAAACCTAAATGGAGGTTTGCGAGCTTTTTTGAAAGACACTGCTCATTAAATTTACATGATTCCTTTATCTCTTTACTTAGTCTCTCTAGCGTCGGAGCCACCACTATAATTAGAGATTTCGTAAGATGCCTATACAGTTAATAAACTGCAAGCCGATTGTGTAAAAAAATACAGTAACGATAACTGTCTACAATTTTGAAACATTTCATGAACTACGCAAGACCTTTAGATAGTGTAATAGATCGGAATTAAATATCTGCGGGGCCTAATTTCTCAACTTACATGAGGAAGACTCTCGCCCTCGAGGATGTGAAGCATCGTCTCTGTACTGGTAGCAAAACGACATTGAATGGTTAAGAAGGCCTCTTTATAGTTGGTATATGTTTGTATCTAACTGTGTATCATACTGTACTGTGTATCGACTTTCAGAAACTGATCTTCCTTAGTCTAAATTGATCCAAATCTGGACGTCGACACTGATTTGGAACGACGTGTTTTCATCCATCAGAAGACAGTTGCTCATCCCCATACGTGAGAATATTTCGATTGTAGTGCATCTTCGCTAGCAAAATTAATTCGGATAACCACATGGTGCATTCGATATACCAATGATCTATATGAACGTAGAATTATCAATCGTTGATATCCTTATGCGCGTCCTCAAGTACTCGTTCCAGCTGAAGTCAATAATTCTCGAATTTATTGGGTTCAAAGTTTTTAGCACACTCACTTTTTCGATACTTTCTCAAATATCATCCATCTCCAAGCGCCTCTCCATATTTTTGGTGCGCACGTATGGCTTCGAGGTGCCAAAGTAGCGATATCTTCGCAACTACGAGAGAAACGAGAAAAACCGAGAGAAAAATTCCCTAATTAAATTTTGATTTTACATTTTTGCTAATTGCTGATCAAATAATTTTCGGCATCTTTGTACCTGCGAATTTGTAGCGACGAATTCTAGTCTGAATGAAATAAGCGAAACGGGAATAATTTTAAGTAATGATGTTATTTTTGTCAGCCAGAATAATTAATTAATTTAATTAATATGTTACATTTTTGCTGCTTGCTGTTCAAAAGATTTTCCGGAGAAACCTTTTCTCTTATCTTTCGTTAATCTTTTCGCAAGAAAATGATTTGACTAGTAATCAGCAAAAAAGGTACATCGCAATTTAACTAATTAATTAGCCTGGTGTCAACAAAAATAACATCATTAGATAACACTATTCCAGATTCGGTGATCTTATTCAGACTAGAATTAGTCACTATAAATTCTGTGGATATAGAGGAAACGATTATACTTATGCTGCTGCCTCGGTGGCGTAATTGGTTGACGCTACACTCGTGAATAGTGGCGTTCCCGGTTTAAATCCGGGCCGCGGCATATTTTTTTTCTATTTCCCAGAAAAGTATTTGAACAGTAGTCAGAAAAAATTTAACATAATAATTTAATTAATTAATTGCTCTGGTCAACAAAAATAATATCATTACTTTAGATCGTAGTTCCCTTCTAAAGTCCCGATATGACAAAGATGGTATATTTGGACAGTATGTTCGGGCTGTTTTTAGAGGAGGATCTCTTTCATTTGCAACGATGTAAGCTGCACCCAGAATAATTCTGTTGTAAAGGGATTGGAGATGTATAAGTCCGCACCAACTGCGATTGCTAGGAATTTTTAATCGCAGAATTCACGATCTGACATGTAAGCTCTTCGATATATGCATCACCTTTGGCTTGATGATAACCATGGCCGTCAGCTCGTGCTTCGCCGATTGAAATCAGCAAAACAGTGGTGACAGCAAGCATGTAAGTGGTAGATACCTTGTTCAACGCAAGTAGATTAGCAAAAGTAATCTGTCGTAAAAGACCCTTTTATCTGCTTCGCAGAGACTGCTTCACTGATGCTATTTGGAATAATTTTGGCACACTTGTTCAATTCAAAGTGCATTCCAATCTCTCTTGTTTACTCCTTGACAATACTTAAAGCACTCTGAAGTTGGGTTGAAGTAGAAGCATATAACTTCAGCTTATTCATACAAAATACACGAATGACCTCATGCTCGCGATGGTTTTTTTCACCGCAGATGTACTCAGAAGATTTGCGTCGTGCAACAGAAGGTGACAGAAGTATGACATAAAAGAGCAGAAGACTCATGGTATCGCCCTAAAAGACGCCCCTCTGGAAGATGACGCTATTGGTGGTCACATGGTAATTTCCAGATCAGATAATAAATCTAGTTTTCCAAAGGGGCCTCAATCTCTCTATGCATCTCTGTATGTATGAATGAATTTTCAAGCTTTTCGACAGGCAGATGATTAGTCTATGAGAGGTTGACTACTGCGTCTTCGCAGACGCATGTGTCAATTAGCAGGTTCTCTCAGCAGCAAAGAACACCTTTTTTCGAGCCTCGCTGTTCATACCTCTCTCGACGCAGGTCGACATTTTTTAACAGTCCTGTCATTTAGAAAAGCTCTGAAAATCTTATACAGCGTGTTCAGACAAGTTACTGGCCTGCTGTTCCCTGGGTTGGAAAAGTGGCCTTTCCTCAGTAGAAGTGCAGTGCCTTCTAATACCAGCCCCTGCGGAACGAGTGTCTTCGGCTTTAAATGTGAGATGAAGCAGGCTCTCGAGACAACTTGCTAATCGACAAGAGTATGTAAAAATATGTTTTATTCTATAATCGCATACTGTCGATTAGTCCTAGAATACTGGGATTCATAGAGAGATCGATGCACCCTCCACTTTTATATCACATTTCTGCCACTATTCTCCGAACTACGCAATTCTCATGGGTACGTCAGCGGCGAGAAAAATCACCGCGAGCATAATGTCATTCATGTAATTTATATGGATGACCTGAAGATCTATGCTTTTGGAGCAGAGTAGCTTTGGTATTCTTTGTGCCAAAATTCATCTAAGGCGAGGACTGGTTGGTGTTCATGTGTATCCCCGGAACTCGTGTATATGAGTGCTTTTAGATATCTTAGTGCTGGACAGACTAACCTATATCTCGGCGTACTTGAGAGTCCCATTCAGGCAATAACATCTGTGAAGGAGGCTCTTCGAGCAGATACGAGCTTCTTATTCGACATATCGGGTATTCCAGTCATTTTGTCCACTCTATTCGTTTGGGCCGGTTGCATAGACGAATTACAAAATCACGGCCCCAAAAATCACCGCGCGTAAGATGATGCATATGCATAAAAGCTTTTATATCAAATTGTCCGTTCTGCTATTATACATGCCACGCCGTAAAAGCGGAAATGGACTCCTCAATCTGTAGTGTCTTTAAACCCAAATTATCCTGGATGCAGCTCACGTCGTCGAAATTGTTATAAATCTTTTCCTGAAAATGATCAGAAATCACGGGGTGATCCTCGAGAAGAAAAGGCACGCATATCATGTACACAGATTTGAACATAGTAAATAGTGGCAGAACTGGGGTACCCTCATATGTTTTCACTATTGAGGGCGGACCTGCGCCACGTGTTCGCAGTACCGCCACTCGTGTGTACAATATAATAGTTATAATAAAATGAATTTTAAAATATATTTTAGTTCTTTTATGCAAATAAAAAATATAGGTATTTGCTTTGAGCATGGCTATGACAAAATCTATTGCACCAATTAACGTAAAGTGTTGACTGAGTGTGCGGGGTAATATTCTGTGGTGTCATTTTTTAGGATTCTGTAATATCTGTGATAGTTTAAAATTTTGTTCTATAACTTTGCATACAAAATATTTAATTTTTCAGTTTTGCACGTGTCTAAACTAGCTAACGCAAAATATGTCAGTACAATTAACAAAACATTTCGTTTGTTGGAGTCTGGTTAAACTCTTTTGTGCTCTTCTTGACTGATTTATAATATCTTTAACAGCTTAAAATATATTATCTATATTTTTATTGTTATTAGATGTTGTAAATATATGTTAGGTGCGCAACTAAGATGGCTCCAGTAGTAAGTGCTGGTCGATTTTGACATTCCAAACGTCATCAACCAAGCTTAGACGTATGGTAAAGAAACTTCGTTGACACATTAGTGATTTTACATTGGCGTCATGTACTTTTGGTTGTATTAAAATGTCTGATTTTGTGTCAAATAATCGTCATTTGCGGGAAGTGTTGATGTGCGAATATTCGGCGAAGCCGACGACCTCGAAGCATGCCCGGGCATTCCCCATGACTTCGTTGTCTTTGGGTTGCTGTAATAAATCCATTTTTCATCATCGGTCACGAAGCGATGAAGAAAACTCTTGCTTTTTACCGCTGAAGCAGTTTTTAACGGGCAAAAAAACGACGCTCAAATAGCACAAAATGGCACATATCATAAGGAAACCAAGTTCCTTCTTTTTTAATCATTTCCAACGCATGCAATCGCTTGAAAATGGTTTGGCGGGTAACTATTAATATTGAAGCAAGCTATTCTTGCGTTTGGTACGGATCCTCATTGAGCAATGTTTGAATGTCAAAATCGACCAGCATTTACTGCTGGAGCCATCTATTGGCAAACAGCCGAAACTAAGTTGCGCACCTAATAATTATAAATCTAACCATCATTATAAAAATTGTTTGCCAAAACTGGTTTACTTGATATATCTTTGGCTTTGCAAGTATTTACATTGCACAGTTATAGAAATAAATAAAATTAATAAATTAATAAGATAAAACATAAAGTACCTCGTTCCATGGAATATTAACGTTATATCCTTCACCAATTCCGTCCCCTACAACAGAGTAGTTTCCTCTTCCTGAGTTAGGAAAAAAATTACCGTTATCATATCGGTGAACAGATATATACAAGACAGCTGGATCATCCTCAAAAATTTTTTGTGTTCCATTGCCATGATGGATATCCCAATCCACAATTAAGATTCTAAAAATAAAAAAGAAAGAATAAAAAAGGTGCTTTACAAGAAATAGGCTTTACAATGGAGAAAAACGTTATCGGTACTTCTAAAGAAGTTGAAAGAATATTTACCGTGAAATTCTTATACAGCGAAAAGCTGAAAAAAATTGTAAGAAGCCTAAATAAAATTGCCCAAATAAAAAATGCCGCACCAATAAAATTCTGAGATTTCGATATAATTAATTTGGGCCTATTTAAAGTTTATTTGGCTTTAAAATACTGTGTAAATCATTTATATTTATATTTAAAGTTGCATGAAAAGCTGAGACGATGCAATGATTACTTTATATAACTTCATAGGTAACCGTGTGAAAAAATAATAATATATAAAATATACTTTGGAAATTAATGTAAATAATCTGAAGTTTTGTTCAATTTAAATTGTTTCTTGTGAAAGAAGTACGTAATGTCAAATTTTAAAACATACCGTGAGCCATATTTTTAACATTTTTAATCTGAATAAACTTATTGATTTACATATTTATGCGTATAACTCTCAACAACTCTTTGAATTTCAAATTGCATTTTGTGGGCATAGGCACAAAGCAGAGGTGAAAATAATTTTAGAACCATCCACATTTTGGGCATAAGCTAATAGACACAAGCGTGAGCATAGATTACCAGGTCTAATAGGTTTTAATAACATCGAATTTTCAACTCCGCAGGAAATAGTACAAGCTTTTTCTTACTACTGTAGTAGTGTTTTTAACAGGTATACTGTTCCTATATATTAACTTGATAAGCCGCATCAGCAGCGACTAAGTAATAATATTTGATTTTCCGAAATCACAGTCTCAAAATCAATTATAAAGATACCAAGTAAAGTTTCTGCTGGTCCTGCTATGATACCCGCGTTTAGAGATAGTGATTGTGAATTTGGATTTACTTCATTCCTACCAAATTATTTAATCTAGCTTTATAACGCGGTACATATTCTGAGGAACTGAAACAGACTATACTTTGCTGTATATTTAAGAAAGGACTCAAATCCGAAGCTACGAACTACATACCTGTTGCTATCTTAAATATTTTTTCTAAAGTTTTGGAATTATGCCTGCATGATTTTATATATACTCATATATTGTCAAAAATAAATCAACTACTCATAGATGCTACATTAAAGGTATTTAACTGAAAAGGGTTGATGTCTATAGATATCTGGGTATTTTACCAGATAGTCTTCTGATTTTTAATGACTAAATAGATGAGTGTGTTTCTGGTCAAAGGCGTTTCCTTAAATACCTAACGTTTAAGGAGGAAAAAGTTTACCTTCCTCAGGGATCTGACTGCCAGTTATTGCGTAATAAATTCCACATATGAGCTCTCGACGATAGGCGCATATTCGCATGTATTTAAATATTGTTCAAAATTATCCAAGGACTAATTGATAGTCCATCATTACATAAATGTATTCCGATAAATCCTACTGAAGTTTAACTCTAGAAACTTGCCAATGTTCTAATTCTCGAATTGTAAGGGTAATAGATCTTCGAATTTTTATTTTTTTGACTGCGCAAACACGATGTAAATATCGCTATCAGAACATAATTAAATCCTCGTGGATTACCAAATGAAAAGAGGCCAAATTTTCCACGCGGATTTCCACACGGCCAGAGCTTCAACTAAGAATACTTCGATCCGGCAAGCATTAAATCCTAGTGGATTTCCACAAGAAAATCAGAAGCCATTTTCCGAGCGGACATTAGCTTGAACTTAGAATATTTCTATCTAATCACAACTTAATCCTCGTGGATCCTTAAGCGGAAATGAACAGATATTTTTGAAGTTGCTTTCCACGCGGATATCAGCTTCATATTAGAATATATCTATCTGAAAATCATGAAATCCTCAAAGATTTCCACGCGTATATCAGATTTAACTTAGAACAGTTTCTGCCTGATCACAATGAAATCCTCGTAACTTTCCACATAATAATTGGCAGATATTTTTCCCGTAGATTTTCACGCGAATATCAGCTACAATTTAGAAGACTTTGATCGGGCGACCATTAAATCCTCGTGGATTTTCGCATAGAAATCAGCAGACATTTACCAAGTAGTTTTCCACGCCAATGTCAGCTTCAACTTTTAATATTTCTATCTGATCACCATTAAATCCTTGTCGATTTCGACATGGAACTTAGTAGACATTTTGCACGTGAATTTCCACACAGATATCAGCTTCAACTTAGAATATTCCTACATGGCCATTAGGGCGGAGTAAAATGATCAAATGAGTTGAATCGTTTGAGCTGAGCAAAAAAAATTGTGGGTTGACATCCGAAAAAAGTAAAAAAAAAATTTTGAAAACGGTTTATATCTTCTGTTCCCTTTTTTGATTTGAAGATTCAAAATTTTTAAAATTCCAAAAAATTTCCGTGTTGCTTCGAAAACTTCGAAACTCTTAGACGCAAAAAATGATGGTGTTATTACGGCAGAAGGATATTTTTGTTAGAATTCGCTGATGGACTCATTTTATGTACAAAATCTCCCCCCCCCCATTTCGGGGTGTGGGTTAATGCGTAGGGGGATACTTGTTGATGGTATCCCCTTTTTTAGCGAACAGGTAATAAAGTTCTGAGGTAAGTATTCCTCAGACTTATATTACAGATTTTATATTACAAATGAGATTTTCTTTTTATTAAAAATTACATATAGTATATATTACAAATTAAATTTGCTCCATTTAAAGAATAATATACAATATATTTTATTGATTTTCTATTGCTAATTATATCAGGTTTATATTAAAAATTATATAGTATATATATATTACATGTTATATACATAACATTATTAGAACATCATTTCGCTGCTGTTTTAATCAACCTCCGTTGAAATCCCTCTAGATTTTAAAAGGAGGCAATATTGCAAGAGAACTGAATGTCGAACGAATGAAAGCATCCCCTTTTTCTGGGCCAAAAACTTCCGCTGAGGCGATAGTAACAAGCTTAACTTTTCGTTCCACAGCCTGCGTATAACATGGAAAACTCGAGAAATCATAAACTTGTGGTACTGTTCCTTGAGTAAGCGATTCCTGAAATTGGTCTTCACGAGAATGATGCAGAACTGGAGGGATAGTGATTTCCCAAGTAGATCAATCAAATCAAAAATTTTTTTGCTTCACTGTTGATAACTGTGACTTTGAAGACACGAATAACACCCGCATCATCACGTTTGGCTCGTTGCTTGGCTGAAAGGATTCTTTTTAATCCCAACTCTCTGATCTCTGGTCTATCATCGGTCAGCAATGATAGAAGAATGTTTTTCGGTATTTCGACTAATAACAGCACCGATTACGTTCAGGTACTTCTTTGGGAGATAGCGAGAAGACATAATGAACTGGAATATATGCTTTGCACCATCTTTAACTGAGTAATGTACCTTAATTCTGAACCACGAAGGAATATACACTCTTATAATAAATGTTACCACAGTTTCGAGTTCTCTACTAGATTTCTTAGTTAAAATAAACTTTCTCAGGATTCTACTAACCCCAGTTAACCAGCGAGAATGACTGATTGGTCCTGGATCTCGATTTGCCAGGTCTTCAAAATATACCCCCGACTTAACAGCGTAAGCTATTTCAAGTAGATACTGTTGACCCTTGCTCAATATAATGATAATGATTGTGGACCCGTTGCGGTGCCATCAATTGTTTGGATGAGATGCCTTAGAGTTAGCTCATTGAAATGCAGTGGGCAAATAAACCACTGAAGTGATCTGCCAATTTTCACTTCAAGCCTTCGAATAATACCACTCTTAACACCAGTGTTCACAACGGTACCATCGCATCCAACGGCTTGAGGATTCTTTATGCTTTGATGCATTTTGTCAGACCCATAGTTAAAAATACAGTCACAAATACTTTCACTCGAATCAGAAGTTACATGCCCAATATATTGAGAGCCAGGTTTTTGAACGAGGGAGTAATGACTTTCTGTGACAGTACGTGGGTATTATTTAGCCCCTCGCTTCTCTTTCACGATTGTCTTGTCACCGCGACCGTCAAAGTAGAGGCCAAGAATAGAACTTTGCCTTGCATTCTCAGCACTCTCTAATTGTAGTTTGTACCCAATTTTATTTTTCTTTCTACTTATTTTGAACCTATCAGTGACAACACATGTATTCTCCGAAACTATACCAACATCGTAGGAAAACGCAGAAATGAGAGCAGCAGCAGCACCTCTATCAGAAGCGTTATACCTCTGACGGATGAGGGCTGAATTAGGAAGGCTTAACCTATTTTGAATTAAATTGGAAGAACGTCCGCTAGTGCTACGTTTAAAGAATTCGTCAGCATTAGTTACTAAGGAAGAATCCATAGTTCCTATGACTCTACCATCTACCATCATGTTCTGATGACATCACTTTCTTTTTCAAGCAGAGATCAAAACTATGAGTGGCGACATCAAGCTTCTTGTGCCTAACAGAATCCTGGAACTTCCTTTCTAGCCTCTTCTCTATCTTTTTCGATTCTGCATGGTCTACAGATACAATAGCTAGACACCTAGCTTTTTGTTGATCATCAAGAAAATTACGCTCTTCGACAGGCACTTTTTTCTCTTTCGGGCAAGTGCAAGTGTCGAAAGAGCTGCACTTGCATGCGACTATATCAAAAAGCTTCTGAGCATATCTTTTGAAACCCGCAATTCTTTCTTTGTTCACATTAGAGGCAAGTAGTTTTCGAATTTTTCCGTTCTTATCATAATAATGGCGTATTTTTTCTACCATATGCTTATGTGGAACAATTGGAATATAAACATCTTTATATAAGTCTTCAATCTTTACGCTTACTTTTTCTGCAACTTCTGAAAAGCTTGGTTCCTTATTGCTCTCAGATTTCAATCCAAGTTCTCGTCTTTCGTACTGACAGCTTTTAATGACATCCTCATAAGTTGGAAGTTGGCGACCAAAATCTCGAGGTTTCCCAAAAATTGCGCATTCAGTAGTTTTTCGAAAGACAAACTTCTCCATCATTCGAGCATCAAATAAGGATTTTGAAAATAAAATGTATTACTTACCGGTTTCTTACCTGCTTGTAGCTCATGTACCATGTGTGCAGCTTGGGTACCCAGGGTTGAGTGAATCCCGATCTCAAGACTCGCTGTATTTATGGTTTAGAGCCCAGCGCTGGACATATTTTTCGTGGAAAACACGAGCCAATCGCGCGAGACTCCCTTCCAGCAATGTCGATGATATTCCCAATACGAAGCTACCCCTTCCACTCACAAGCTTGTGAGAACCGTGCTACCGCTGGGCTCTAAACCATAAATACAGCGAGCCTCGAGATCGGGATTTACTCCTCCCCGGGTCCCCAAACTGCACACATGGTGCCTAAGCCACAAGCTATTGAGAAGCACGTAAGTGAAAAAAATTATTTAGAAATATATATTGCATCTAATTTTTAATTTGAACCAAATATAATCTTCTATCAAAAATTTAGTTGCCTTTTCCTCCCGATAAGTCTAAAGAATTCTTACCTGACCACTTTATTACCTGTTCACTAATACTCTCTTCTCTGCTGCCTCCCACTCTCCAAGCCGTTATTCTTAACCATCTCATACACCTTCCTTTTTTCTTCGACGCAAAGCTGAAACTGGAAGAAATATTAAACGCCTGAGAACAAATAATGAAACGGAATATGTGAACAAGGAATTTGAAGCATATATGCGTGAGAAAGAAATTCCACATGAAGGACTCTGCCAAGAAATTCCCAGATGAGTGCATGAGCTAAAAGAGAAAATAGGACTTTAGTTATATTAACAAGATCAGTTTTATAGGCAATGAAATTCTTCTAACTAATAGGAAAGAAACGACAAGAACGCATTATGAAATATGGTTCTGTAAAAAACCGGATGTTTTACGTCTAAGAATGATTATTGCAGTTTCATATGGCTATGCTCCAGAAGAAAATTGAACTAAGTGGGAGCCTTAAGTAAATGAAATGAAATTTGTGGGATATGACGATTCAACTAAAATTGCTCGTCTTTGGAATAGTGAAATAAAGATTCTAAAGAGATTCAAAAGATTCTCAAGAATTAGACTCTTTCCCGATTTTGGTTTTGTACGTAGATGACGGTATCCCTCTATTTAATGCCTTATAGAAACTTATTAAAATGAACAAAAGGATATATAGAAACATAGAAATTGTAAAATTTCTATACAGCTCTATATGGTTCTATATATCCTTTTGTAAATAACTATATATTTCTATAAGATATTTAATGGAGGGGTATTGTAAGTTGTACATCGAGAAAAATACATTCTGTTCTACAAGATTTAAAGGCCGAATTTGTTATTACTGAAGAGGAAGCCAAGCACTACGTAGGACTTCAGATTAATAGAGAAAGAGAAGCGAAAGTATCAGTCAAAGTCATGACATTGAAGAAATGATTAATTGTTTCAAGATGATTGGCTCTAAAATCGTATCAACACCTGGGGATAAACATTCTTAGCTTTCGAAAACTATGTCGCCAACAAGTAAAGAAGATTTTGCTAAGATGGCTGGCATTCCTTATCGGGAAGCAGTTAGAAGCTTGATGTATGCTGCTTTAGTTAATCGCCCTGATATTGCTTTGTCCATATCAAAAGTTTCACAGTTTATGGATAATTCTGGTATGGAACATTGGAGAGCAGTCAAAAGAATTTTTCGTTATTTAAAATCAACCTGCAACATGAAAATCATTTATGATGAATGAAGAAAAGAACCAACCTTGACTGATTTTTGTGATGCAGATTTTGCAGGGGCTATGGATTCACCTAAATTTACTTCTGAATATTTTTTTTTGCTTAGCGTTGCACCTGTAACTGGAATGTCAAAGAAAGAACAAGCGGTTGCTCAAAGTACAACAGAAAGTGAGTATATTACTTTAGTGGAAGCAGGAAAAGAGGTCTCATGGTTTCGACACCTATTTCTTGACTTAGGTTGCTATAAAAATGTTCTACAATTATTAGATGCTGCAATCAATTGCCAATAAAATTGGTTAGAAATCCTGAATACCATCGTCACATAAAACATATAGATGTACAGTATCATTTTATTCAAGACCTGGAATACAAAAGGGTGGTTCAAGTGAAATTCGTAACAAAGGACTTATTCAAGCCTTCACATTATAATTTTCTAAAGCTGATGAAGCTGGACCAGGTTTAGACACAGACTAGTCGATAGCAAGTGGGAGAGTTGGAAATATAAAATGCTCTCAATTCTGAGATGAAATAACCTTAGGTCCTCTTATTGTTTGCATTTGTTCATTTGAAGTTTTCTTTTTTTGTTGGTAACTTCAATTTATGTATCTGTCATCAAATCTGTCAACGCTGTTTTTCTGAATAAAACCCATATTTATTATAATAAAAGAATGCACGTTAAATTAGTTGCAACGCGTCCAATGATCTCTAGTGGAGATTTTTTTCTGTTTTTCAAGAAAACGGATCACGCAAGAATTTTCAGAAGGAAATTCAACAGTTTGTTTAATTTTCAACCTCGACTTTAAATCATGAAGTGACCTGAGAAAGATGTAGCTA
This sequence comes from Belonocnema kinseyi, assembly GCF_010883055.1. Classification (NCBI taxonomy): domain Eukaryota; kingdom Metazoa; phylum Arthropoda; class Insecta; order Hymenoptera; family Cynipidae; genus Belonocnema; species Belonocnema kinseyi. Next base: position 117,108,546 of record NC_046662.1, on the reverse strand, counting down.
AAACTTTAGATTTATAACAAATTATCCTTTAAGTCTTATCTTTAACTTAATCCAATAAAACTGAAGAAAAATATTGACGGATTTCAGAGATAAAAATAAAAATGTTCCAGCCTGTCAATAATTAAATTCAGTCGGCGATCACTGCGCTGCATTGAAGATTTGGACATGTTTTTATAAATAAGAACCAGATACCTCCAACTTGTATAAGCAAAGAACGCCAACTGAAACATGGTATTGGCTTACTTGGATATTTTTAGTCATGTGTCGGGAACCCATAAATATTTTTGAGCTCTTATTGACTTAAATTACGTAAGAATCTCCATAAATTACGTTGCCAGATTAGTAGTAAATTATATAATTGTGAAAGAAAATGTTTTTTCAGAAACATTACATTGCATAATTTACATTTAACGTATGAATTGAAGATGATTATAAAGGAATTAAAGAAAAAACTTGATAAGGAAAACTTTTCAGAAGTAAGAGAAATACAGATTAATATTTTAATACAGGCATTCACGCTTATTATTACTAAAAAACGAAAAACGTTTCATATGTATTTTTTTAAGACTCTTGATATGTTCACTTAAATAATGGCGAACTTGTTTTAATTGAGAAAGAATTAGTTCTCCTTTAGCTGCCTGCTATTTTAGCTGAACATCAAAGAAATCTGCACATATTGAATATAGACATTCCCATAAGATTAGACTGCACTTCCAGCTTTCTAGCACAGTTTAACATAAGTAATTATTTTAGGCAATTTACAAATTAAAATGAAGTGAAGAAAACTTACTTTCCTAAAATATCCTTTTCGGCGTAGCAAGCTTTTTTCTAGGTGACCTGGTTTCTAGTTGAATTAATCCTTTTGTACATTTAACATATCTATTTATTAGTTTGTTTTACCCTGATAGAGCTTGAGCTAGATACTTCACAAATTTCAAATCATCGTTTTTAGTCTGATTTCATGCATTAGCGGTGCAGCGGTAAAGGGCCTGTCTGACGATCACGCTACCGCTGGTTCAAATCTTTTTATCGACGTTAAAAAAAAATTTATCCTTCGTATTGTAAATATGTCAAATAATAATTTTTAATGCTTGCCCAAGGATTACATTTTTTTCAAAAATTGTAAAATTATGAAAACATTTGAAACATACCGTTTTCCGACTATGAGCGCATTTATAAACATTAATTATTATTTATAATATTTGCAATGTGAAAAATAATAATAAATAACTGTCGAAAAAAGGATTAGAACCAGCTGCAGCATAGTCGTCACGCAGGCCCTTTACCGCTGCACTGGCGGCGCTGGCTGAAAGCAGTCGTGCGTAACTCGCTAGATATTTGCAGAGGAGGCTTTTTCCTTGTTAATTAAGTGCTAGAAAGTTGCAGTTTTTTTCGTCTATAACTTTGCTTGGCCTTTTTTGTTAGCAACAAATAATAACTTAACCTTAACAAAAATGAGATTTTAAAAAGTATTGTTGCTTTAAGTGAATTAAAAAAAAATCAAAATAATATTAAATCAGCGTCAGCATCTCGTTAACCCCATTTTTCACTCATGGGGTTTCTTTGGGATCATATCAAACAGACTTATAGGAGTGATATTCGAAAAGTGATATTTTTTTCCTATTCAATAGCTAATTGCAAAGAGAAATGTTAAGTTCCAACTCGATTCAGCTAACATTGAGGATCTTAAATAAAATTGAGAAAAATGAATTTTTTTCTTATGGGAAATACGGGTCAAACTTTATGGGGTCTTAATTTTGGGGTCCAAATTAAAACCCAAAAAAGATACCACAAACCAGGCTCCTCCTAACACAATGGCATTTTAAATGGCGGAAAAAATAGCATTTTTGGGAAATATCTCGTTTCCAATGCATTTTAGAGCAAAACTAGTAGCAGAGAATATTTCAGAATATACAATCTTCTATCGCTTTCGTTATAAGCAAAATTTTCTCATATTAATATTTTACGAGTTATAACAGAAAGAAGCGGAGCACTTTTTCTAATTAGCGAAAAATGTCAAATTTTACCGTGAAATTTTAAAGATTATTTATTGCGATCGTTATTATCTAACTATTATAGCGTTATATATTTTTAAATAATATATAATTAATTTAGCATTATATATATATATATATTCGTACATACACTACCGCACGTACACGTGCAAGTATTATGAACTGATCGATATATACGGAATGTCTACATTACTAGTTCTAAGATAACCTATGAGTTAAAGTAATAGAAGCATTTTTTTACTGAGTATCCTCAACAAGCCTGATACACAAGCTTTATCTTTTAGAAAAGCAGCAAAAGATGTCCAGTTGTATTTTATGTTGGTTAATTAAGGTTTTGGTTTCAGGCTCTTAGTCTCTTAGAACGCCTGAATGGACTTGGTAGACTTCTCCTTGAGGGCCTGGAAGGGACCTGGAGCTTCCTCCATTCATGCCGACAATTTGTTCAGTATGTGAACTACTCGAAGCTCCTCTTTATTTTCCTCCTCATTGTTAGAGTCTGCTAGGATTTCCGAAACTTTTCCGCAGGAGTTTCCATTGCAGAATGAGCAGATGATAGAGAGTTTCAAACTAGCTTTCCTTAAGTAACATTTCGTACCGCATCCTGTTTTGCACTTACAGGAAAGAAACTGCAACAATTTCTCTAGAGAAGGATCTTTTTACTTTTGAATGGAGTATATCCATGTTCACTTTGCTATCATCCTAATTTCTTTGGATTTTATTAATTGTCCATCCACGCTTGGAATCGATGATAGGCCCGTAACGAGTATTCCATGGAGCTTATCTTATTATCGGCATTGTCTGCAAATTAAATTGACTTTTTGTTACTGATAGTCGAAAATGAAAATAGCGAAAAGAGGTCAGAGTGGCATTTCCCGGGGAAGATCCGTGAAGTGCAAGAATGAAATTTTCTCCTGCCCCACAGACCTACCCCAGAAACCGGCCTACCCGCGGTTATCGTATTTACACGATGATTACTATCTCTGACAGAAACCCCGCACCTAGGGAATCGGAACCCGGGCATCCTTCCCATCGCACCTGACCTGAACCGACGTACGCCTACGTTATACGAAACTATTGCGTATGATTACAGAGGACAACTCAGGGGCAATGCACCAAACTCCGCTCTGGTTAGCAGTCCGTCAACGTCCAGTAGAACGACGCTCTTTAGTCCACAGAAACCAGCGCACAGATGGCAGTCGCACCACCTAACAATATCAACCACGAGTCTCAAATCCGAAAACCCTGACGAGACTGAAACGCCCGGCGGGACAACATGCAGGTAGAACGAAACGAAACGTTAGATATTATTAAAAAATAATGATAAAGGAAATAGGCCAAGTTTGAATTTTAGATATTCTAAAGAATTAAACTCGAAAGTCTACATCTCATTAACTCTGTTTTATGCTTGTAATCTTCAAACACGAGCTTTTAAGAATGAATGCGAAAACGAGAAACGGAGATGTTTCATATACTGTTTAAAATTGGTGTCAAAATCAACTTCGAAGCATGCCCTATAAAAGTCCCATCGTTTTGAGCAAACAGCAAGTAGCGTAAAAGTTGACGAGTTAAAATATAACTCTTGCAAAATAACTCCCTAACTCCACTACCCGGAGCTATTTCAATTAACTTCATTCTTACCCTATAGTTGTCCCACGACACCATGTGTGGTTGTTTTTAAGGAGTAGATATCGCTAAAAAGGAAAGCTGAAGGGAGTACTCACTATTTATAAATAGACTCAAGTGCTCCGAAAAGATTTGAGAGTAACAATACTCATTATTGTTACGTATGTAAGTCTGAATTCCTTGAATTAATAAATTTTTATTAACTTTAATTAGACAAGGGCACTAAAGAGTTGATGATGAATTAAAATTGAGTAACTCATCAATTAATTGATAAATTTCTAATTTCAGGTTTACATACCGGCGTCTATATGAATTCTACGTATCCCAATTGCGATTCATATACAATTTTGACTAACTCTGTATGGATACCATAACAAAATGCACTAATGCGACACGCGACCATCTACAATTCTGAATTCTAGAGTTTTCGTGTTTTCGAATTTCGCAGTTTCGCACGCGTTGACTTGCGGCCATGATGTGAAAAACAGCTCCTGTTGGCAAGTTTTCGTCGAACGCAGCTCTAAACATAATCTCCGTAAGAAGTCCCGCCGCGACTGTTTAACTCCGGATTGAGCATCGGTTAAGGTTTTGCTTCTGTGCGGTGCGATTTAATTATATTAACTGTAAATCACTTGAAAACCTTACAATAATTCTATTTTACTTTGAAGTAAAATATGCGGAGTTGAATGTATTTGATACTGAGTCGATTCTATACTCCGAAACAATGCACTCTCGACCCTGCTAGCCATTTAATAAGTTCATAAATACTTGCACATGTACGTGTGTGAATGTGCGTCGGTATATATAATATGATAATTATACACGGAAAAAATTGAGTTGTGACAGGGATATTATTTCTTGTTATAACTAAACATTTAGCTGAAAAAACGAAGAAATTTAGAAAAATCCCTGTATCAGCCAAAATGAATATCTTTAACGATTTTCCATACACTGGGGATATCGTATAGTCAAACCCCTAATAAGTATAGCTATGATAGATATTCAGAACAGGTGTCTGAAAGAATAATAGGAAGAGCACCGGTGCATTAAGGGAGCAGCGAAATAAAATGGTGACAGTCCCCTGGAAAAGCGAAGGAAACGAATGGAGCCCCTACGAAATATCCGTAAAGACCCCATTGGATCCCCATTCGGTTGCTTTTTAAAAAATTAAAAAAAAACAGCAAGATCAACTTTGAAACTGTTAAAATTCGGATTCTACGTTAAATTTTACATTGAAAACTCACGGAGTAATCGCAATACGTCTTATATTTTTTTAAACTTTTTACAGTTGCAAAAAAAAAAGCTATTGCAATTATTCCGTGATCTTCTATAGGGAATTTTAACGTAGAATTCATATTTCAACATTTTAAAAGTTGATTTTGCAGTTTTGTTTTAGCTATTAAAAAAGGAACCAAATGGGGACCCAGTGGGTTTTTTACGGGTACTTTGTCGCGGCTCCATTCGGTTCCTTCGGTCCGCCAGGGTCTTAACAGGAGCAGTGACAGTTCAGATTTACTTTAGACAATTAAACGCTTCTTACCAATTAAAATGTGCGCGAATGCTTATATTAAATAGGGTTTGTGCTGCGGTAAATATAATTACAAGTGTTTCTATTGTAGACGGTAATTATATTGAAATATCAATAAACGCGAGAAAAACAACAAATTTAACCTCCAAATGCATTATACGGATTTTAGAGAAATTAATTTTCTCGATACCAGAAAGGAAAATTTGCTACTGTAATTTAATAATAAACTATCGAACTTAGCAACTTTGTCAAAATTACTGATGTACGAGAACAATTGATATAAGGTAAATAAATGTTTACTCAAACCAACTGTCAAAAGGACAACCGCAGGATTTCGCCGGAAGCGAGTTCCAATCTGGAAAACTGCACCCGATCCCAGTGAAACCATGGTAAAATTTCAGCCACAACCACGTCTCACGACCGTGAGATACGTAGTTACAGTCTGTAACGGAATCAATACGACCATCTGGCAAAAGTCTCGTGCACTTTGAGAACACGTAGCGACCCAAGGACGACCGCCTTATCCATTTTCTCCGCAAGTGTTTTAGCATATTGTTTACACGCAGGGATGCTTTTTAGGCTACTAACCAGTAAAAGCTTTGCACCCCCAGGAGCGCCAATGATAAGGACGATTAGTTTAACAGAATATTCTGGGTACAATCGTCGCAACCCTCTTACAAGGTCTCTTTACCTGTCTTTCTTTTCATTCTCTTTAGCTATGATGTTTTTGTCAGCTGGTGCCGAAAATTTGATAACGAACATGGTTCACTTCTCGAAGCCAAGAAGAACCATGTCCGACCTCGAGTGTGCAACAAAAACAATTGTCAAAAATATAAAGTTCCAGTATATGCGGCACTTCTCATTCTCGACAATTGACTCGATTTCCCTAGGAGCATTTAGAGAAGCGATATCAAAATTGATGCCGTAACAGTAACAGAGATCGTAATAAAGCACTCTTAGTGCCGCATTGTGCCTCTGGACGTAGATTGTGACGCATGAGTTGGACTACTAGATAGTATGTGTACCAGATGACCGAGGTGTGCATTGCACGCCCTGCAGCTATCATCACGTAAGTTTTTCTATTGTGCTTTCTTAATCCGGGCTTTCAGGAGTGAGTACTCAAGATAGATAAGATTTGATGCATTTTGCTCATCCCTAATACTGAAGTTAAGTCCAAGTGTTTCAACAGCCTCCTCCGCTGCTTTGTACAGAAACACTTCTTTGCCCACTTCTTCGTGCTTCCTGACCATTTTAAAAAGAGGGTCTCTTCCATTCCCGACTCTATGTGCTGTACTCAGAATGATCCTGTTGTGATGAAATTAAAGATTCAATATTCCACGATCACCTTGACGGCGTGAGATGTAGAATCGCGTAAAACAAGACTTTAGATGAATGCTTTTCTTCATGTGAACTTTATGCGAGAGAAGATACAAGAAAATATGAGGAAAGCATACCAATTCGACAACACGTTTTCTTAAAATTAATTTTCATTTTCGATTAAATGACATATATTTCAAAAACGGGACAACATTTTCTTACAATGAATACAGAGATGATTTGGAAATTGTCATTTTTCATTCCATTGAACTTGATCCTGCTGACTTGTTGATCAGCGAAACGCGCTCCTCTACATGTGCCAAGAAAAATATTTGATACAGTTAAGCCCAGCGTCTGCTTCCTCTAGTTGACCAGACTGGTGGGAGAAATTATCAGAACAGACGAAAAACGGAATCTGGCGAATAAAAGAACCATATTCTGCTATTTAGTTTAAACACTAGTAATTAATGTAGAAGTTAAATAATGAATATTATTCCACTTTTCGAAGCATATTAAAATTCAATTTTAATTATTATAAATTATACAAGTTACTAAAAAATTTAAGCTAAACAGAAAATTTTAGAATTTTTCCCATCCTTAAGAATGGCCAAACAAACCAGCTCATACGACAAGAGGTAATATTTGTAAAATTTCAGTGTCTCCTGAAATGTTGTGACGTCTCCGCAGTATATTCTCCCAGAAAGGGCTAAAATATAGTGTAAAACCATTATAGAAATATATTTAGTACCATATTACGTTATTTTAATTTTGTCTGATGTATATAATGACCAGTCTGGGCCAGGATCTACTATACTAGACTCTGGTGTCAGAACAGCACGCCGAAGCTGAACCAGCCGGACGTCAGGCTGCAAACAGATTCTTTTTTTTCTGGCGCCCAGCTGGCGCCAATCTGCAGTTATCTTGTTACCACGGCAGTGCAAAATCTCAAAATCCTAAATGGCGGCCAATTAAAAGAAACTCATTCCTACGCAAAATTCAATGAAATACACTCGTCCTTCATTATAATCATTAAACCACACCTCTATTTTGAAATATAGTTTAAAGTAGATTTCCTTTAAAACAACATTTTATTGTATCAAACCTTAAGAATGATGGACTAATTGAAACATTAAGAATCGTTTGTTTTCAAATTTAAAAAGTCCTTAATTCTGTAATTTGAAACCATAATAGTTTAGCAGTTTAGCAAACTTCTGAAAAAAAAATTATTTTGATCTCGTACCTTTTTACTGTATCTTGCGTAGTTTCGTGGAAAAGTTGAATTATTATGTTTTTGAATTTGATTTTTCATGGTTAAAACCATAAATATTGCCAGTAGAAGGCTGGTTAACGAACATGACCTGTATTTTTGGACCACAGACCAGTGTGCAGAAGGAAATTTATGCACCCAAATTCCCTCGAAAGTTATCGTGTCGTCAGACTATAGACATACAGACAGACAGATAGAAAGACAGCCAGATAGACTGACAGACAGACATTTTCGTGAAACCTATTTTTTCTGACTCAGGCGGTCTCGAAACGTCGAGAACTGAAGAAAACTGGATGGGGTCAAAATCACACAAGACTAAGACATTCCATCTATATGATTAGAAAGTAAAAATTCTAATTTTTCCGCCAAACTGTGGGTGGCATTGTAAACTGGTAAAGAGCAATTTTGAAGGTTTATTTGAGCCGAAAAATTTTCCTGATGACCATTTCACTGACATTTGTGTTGTTTGGTTTTAAATTAGAATTTGCGTTTTTCTTATCGCATTTTCCACGTTTAAAGCAAAAAATTATTGTTTATATTGAAAAATTCTACAAAGCATATTTATAGAACTTTTGAAAAAATTTTTTTTGATGTCGTGCCTTTTTACTGTATCTTGCGTAGTTTCCTGGGGAAGTTGAATTATTACGTTTTTGAATTTGATTTTCCATGACTAAAACCATAAATATTGGCAGTAGGAGGATGATTAACGAACATGGCCTATTTTTTTGGACCACAGATCAGTGTGAAAAAGGCAATTTAAATACAAAAATTCCTCAGCAAGTTGCTATGTTGCCAGATTACAGACAGGCAGACAGGCCGAAAGACAGACCGACTAACAGACATTTTCTGGCTTGGGGGGTCTCGAAACGTCGGGAATTAAAGAAAACTGGATAGGGTCAAAATCACACAAAACCAAGACTTACCATCTATATGAGAATGTAAAAATGAAAATTTGTCCGTCAAACTGTGGGTGCCATTGCAAAATGGTAAAGAGCAATTTTGAAGTTTCATTCGAGGCGAAAAATTTTTCTGTTGACCATTTCACTGTCATTTGACTTGTTGGGTTGTAAATTTGAATTTTCGATTTTCTTAAGGCATTTTCCACATTTAAAACAAAAACTATTGTTTCTATTGAAAAATAGTACTGAGCAAATTTATAGAACTTTTGAAAACAAATAATTTTGATATTTTGTCTCTTTACTGTATCTTGCTTAGTTTCACGGTAATGTTGAATTATTACGTTTCTCAGTTTTATTTTCCATGGCTAAAACCATAAATATTGGCAGTAGAAGGCTGGTTAACGAACTTAACTTGTATTTTTTTTTGGACCACAGACCAGTTTGCAAAAGAAAATTCAAATACAAAAAACCCTTCTAGAGTTATCGTGTCGTCAGACTACAGCAGACAGACAGACAAACAGGCCGACAGACAGACCGACAGACATACAATTTTGTAAAACCTATTTTTTCAGGCTCAAGAGCTCTTAAATCGTCAAAAATTTAAGAAAACTGGATAGGGTCCAAATCACAAAAAAGCAGGATATTCCGTTTATATGACAAGAAGGTAAAAATTCAAATTTTCCCTCCAAACTGTGGGTGTTATTGAAAAACCCTTAACAGCAATTTTATAGGTTTATTCTAGACGATAAATTTGCCTGTTGACCATTTCGCCGTCATTTGCGTTGTTTTGTTGTTTTTATTCTCAAGTTTAGTTTAACGTAGTCTTGGGGTTTAAACTCGAACTATCCCAAATTCAACTAGAATAATATACGAAACACAGATTGTAAATTTCAACATAATATATATTTTAAAAACAACAGAAATGTTAATTAATTACAATTTTGTCCAGAGGTTAAACAAGAGAAATAAATTGAGTTGACAGTGAAGGTATATCGGTTTTTGCTCAGGAAAATTTTGCGTGGGAGGGATTGACAGGACAGGCTTATTACAGGCCCATTGCTGTAAAGGGCAAATTTTCGAAAGTATTAGAAAAGAACGTCCTTATCGTAAACTCAAAGGGCATAAATAAATTTAACTAAAGGTTACACAAATATCTTTAGAGTTTTCGCAATACAAAGAAAATGAGAAAGCAAAAGCATAGAGCTTCATGATTAGGAATTATAAAATTCTTATAATATAAGAGAATATAAAATACGAAAAAATTGAAAGATTCATTTAGATCGTTACGCAGTAACATGCCGCCCCTTTTGAACGATCCACGTTCAACAGGAGTTTGGAATTGCCTTGTTATTGAAAAACAATTAAAACAATATGGTGCATCATAAATCAAATAATTAACGTAATGAATATAAAAATAGAATATGCTGAAAATAGTATAGAGAGAAAAAATGATTGATTTTTTTTCTTTATTTTGTTAAGTCTTGTTGCAGACTGAAAACGCGATAGGAAGAGGAAAGAGCTTTTTAGTTCCACGCTTATACTCTCCCTTAAAAGTCTTTACAGTAGCTGATCAGACGATTCCATCTTCAACGGGCTGCACAGCGATGATTCTGCCTACAGCCCATTTCAAGGGAGGAATGATCTCATCCTCATTGATTATTACTATGGATCCAATTTTAATGTAATGGCTGAAATTCAATGGCCATTTGCTGCAAACGATGAGCTGATTAAGATATTCCGTGCTCCCCCCTTTTCAAAAATGATCCCGCATTTTTTGACTGTGTTTCCAGACCAATAAGCAATTGACAGGCGTGTCCGAGAGATTTATCTGTGGGAGGCTAGTTAATGGACCACCAACTAGGATGTGACCACGAGGCAAAGGACGAAGTTCATTCGGATCAAAAGACATAGGCGAAATGGGGCGAGAATTTAAAATTGCTTCGATTTCGATTATGCAAGTTTCAAGCTGCTCACAGGTCATTCACGTGTCTCTGACCCTGCGTAAAAGATGGTATTTGAATAATTTCATGGCAGCGTTCCGAAGACCACCGTAATTCGGTGCGCCAGGAGGTATGAAATGCCACGTGATTTTTTCATTCATAAAAAATTTCTGAACTTTCTTATTATGTTCAGCCGATAGAAGCAACTGATTAAGTTCGTTAAGTTCGCGATTGGCACGGAAGAAATTTTTCCGTTATTGGAACAAATTGACTTTGACTTTCCTTTTCTAGAAAAAATCTTTTTAAGCTAGCAAGGAAAGCTTCGGTTGTCATATCACTAACTAAATCAAGATGGATAGAATTGCTGCCCATGCATACATAGATTGCGATATAAACTTTAATCTTTTTTAGATTTTGAAAGCGCTTTTCCTTAGTATACAGTAGACCACAATAACCTACAGCGACGTGAGGAAGAGGTCGAAGCGATTGCAAAGTGCGTACATAAGAAAGATCCCCCATTATATAATCTACGCCTTGCGGCTCAACGCGAAAACACGACACGCATTGATTAATGATTCGATGCTTTACACTACGCCCATCCAGTGGCCAATATCCCGGTAAGAAGAAACGAATTGAATTGAATAAATATGTATACACATATGGTAGAATTTGAACAGTTTTGAATGTGTAATCTGTCGCATATTTGAAATATGCGTTTTAATTCCTTTTATCGGGAAAGGATTGTGTCCCATTACAATTATATTTAATGTGATCAAAATTTCAACTAAAAAGTGTATACATTTTAATTATGATTTGGAGGATTAATATTGAAGTCAACTTAATAGTGCTTAATACCGTGAAGGAAACGTGAACATTGGAGACAATTTAATTTTCTCCGACGAGTGCACATAGGGAACAAGGCAATGCTAAATGGTAAATGAAGTCAATTGAATTCCTTCTGTAGCAGTATTATGTTCATAAGACCAATGATATTGAATCGTATCAGAATTTGATGACAATTTAATACGTTCTGATATTCTAAACGTTGGCGGTTACAATTCAAACTGTATATATTCTACTTCAAAATTATGCTTGTTGTAGATTTGTTAAAATAATGGTTAAAATTATAATAAAATAATAATTAAATAAAAATAAGTAAAATTATAATTTGCCTTGAATAATTTATTAATAAAATATGTATAGGGCCGTCTTTACATTATATGTTGAGATATTGACTACTATATATTATGTACATACGCGATATGGCGCTGAAGTTTAGTCATTGAACTATATTTTTCGAGAAACTTCTTTCTTTCAAAGTACCACTAACGTGAATTGGCGCGGCTATGAACGAGCGTTTCGGCGATATTTTCTCAACGTTAATTTTGGCAGGCCATTGAGCTTCATTATGCGGAAACCCGTAAGGACCATTTTTCCAGATTTGAGATTCAGAAATTCTTGAGGTGTTTAACCTCGCGATACCAAACATGCGGAGTTATTTTTAGAGGGATCGTGCCTCCACTCACAGTATGGGGCGAGGTTCTGAATTTCTGCGATTCGATTCGCAACAAAGGTAGGTTGATTGCAGTTTTGTAATTATGATTTTAGAATATTAATACTCATTATCAGAACACAGATAAATAATTATGAAAGAATTAATACTTTTTTACATTCTCATCAGAGAAGGTATTACATTTGTGTAAAATTTGACCCTCTCCCCAGTTTTTGTCAATTGTTCACGTCTTGAGACCCCTGAATCCGATAAACAGGTTTTTACTAATGTGTCTGCCTGTATGTCTGTATATACGTATGTCTGTCTGTGAACACGATAACTTTTGAAAAATTAATCACTTAGATTGGCTTTTATTACACTCATTTAGTGTCCTAAAGTAAAGGTCGAGTTCGTTATCTAGCCACGTTGGATAAAAATTTGAGAAATGGGCACATCTTGAATATTTTTGAGACCACTTTTTATGAGATTTAAAATTTTTCTGTACGGCTATTCATAGTATTCAAAAAGTCGAACGATTCATTCTTATGACTTTTTTCATAAAATCTAAAATTACCAGAGTTATAGTATTTACAAAATCACAACAAAACAAATTTTTACAAAAATTCAAATTTTGACAGCATATAAAATAATGAAAAATCCAAAAAGTACATTTTTAGGCCAAACTGTGGAAAATATGATAAATGATAACACAACAAAAATTGTGCATTTAAAAAAGATCTACAAATTTGTTATCTACCACTTTTTGATAGGATGCGTAGTTTTGGCTTCAATCATGAAAAACATGATGAACAATAAAAAAAATCTGCCCGCTGCTTGGTCTCATTCTTAACACAACTTTTGTCTTTTAATTTCTTTTTTATCGCGTGTGTGAGGCTTTAAGAAATTTAATTTTCTATGTTCTCAATGCTACTTTTTTCCATTAAAACCAAAAACAGAACTATCTAAAAATTATTCATGAAAAATAAATCATTTTTACATTCTCGTTAGAGAAGGTATTAGATTTGTGTAAAATTTGACCCCCCCCCCCTCCCCACTTTTTGTCAAATGTCCACGACTTGAGACCCCCTGAATCCAAAAAATAGGTTTTTTTACGAATGTGTCTGTCTGTCGGTCTGTCTGTATTGTATGGCTGTCTGTCTGTGAACACGATCACTTTTGAAAATATCATTCTATCATATTGGTCTCTGGTACACTATCTTAGTGTCCTAAGCTGAAGGTCAAGTTTTTGAGTCAGTTATTTTGGATAAAAAATTTAAAAATTGAACCCTTTAAGCCAAATAAACGGCGATATGAAAAAAGGGGAAGGAAAGGAAAAGTTCAATTTCTGAATGCCTTACAAGATTATTATAACAACTTTTTGAATTTTCTTGAAAAATAAAAAATTCTAATTTTGACAACATACAAAATAATGGAAAATCAAAAAATTACATTTTTTCATGCAAAAATTTCACAGTATTTCCAAGATTCTCAAATATATAAATGCATTTAAAAAAAAAATATATATATATATATATACATACACATATATATATAGGAATGCACAATTACCAAATTACTGTTGTCGATGCTTTGACCTTTAGTTTTAAAAAGTTTATGCACAAAGATCGAGCGCATAGCGTGAGGATAATACATTATCGAGCCCGAAGCATGAGATTAATATATCATCAAGCGCGAAGCGCGAGGACCAAAAGTCGCGCACCCTAGGTGCGCTCAATCTTGCGAGTCGCGCGCGTAGCGCGCTATGAGAATGAGAGTGGGCAGATTTTTAATGATGAAATTCTATTAATATGAACAAAAATACATTTTTTTATTGCAGATCATAGAATAACATATTGAAACACATTGAGCGCCCATGCATGGAGTTCTAAGTAACTAAGTATTATCTCTCTCATTAAAATATGTTAGATATATTGAAAGAGAACTTTACGATACGGCATACGTCGTCATCGCAACATCGTAAAGATGTCGTGAGGACTTTCTCAAATTTTTTGCCTCGTGGGACTTTGCCACGCTTAGATTAGTTTAAACCCAAGCTATTTTGAAGTTCAAGGAAAATTGGTAAAATATAAAAAAATACCATTAATTTCGTTTGGATTCATGGCTTTCTAGATCTATCTAGACCAATTATCATGTAAACATTGTCGACTGATTAGCAATTAAATTTTTTTGAAAGGCACGTATAAATAAAGTGCGAAAAGTTATCTCGCAATCACAATACGTAAAGTTATAATTTGAACGTATGCTGTAGCTTTTTCAGTTTTTGTAAGGACAGAATGCTTTACTTTGCACAAGTATTCGAACAAAGTTATGGGGAATTTGTCGATATTTTTAAATTATTTCTACATACTTACAGTCATTTGGCTAAAACATTTAGGTTAGTTTAAATCCAAGGTATTTTGATGTTTAAGAAATATGTGTAAAGTGTCGAAAAATACCCTTAATTTCGTTTGGATTCCTGGCTTTCTAGATCTACCTGGTCCAATTATCATCTAAACATTGTCAACTGATTAGCTATCAACTCTAAAAATGCACATATAAATAATGTGCGAAAATTGATCTCGCAATCACAATACTTGACGTTATGATTTGAACGTATGATCTAGATTTTTCAGACCTTATAAGAACAGAATGTTTTGTCTTCTACAGTAATCCGAACGAAATTATGAGGCATTTTTCGATATTTTTGAATTATTACTACACATTTAAAATAATTTGGCTAAAGTCTACGCTGAAAAAAGTAATAAAGAAAAATTAAAATTGAAAAATCAGTTTTATCATATAATAGCATAAACGACCATTTTTGTTAAACATGACCTTAATATGTCCTAAAAATTGTAATCTTTTTTGAAATCCTTATCAACTTTTTCAGTGAAAATCGTTACTTACACCTCGAATTGGATAACATTTTTTATCCTTTTTGAAGTCTAATGATATTTTATTAAAAATCACTACTTTCGGTGCAAATGAATAAAATAACCTAAAGTTGTGAAAAAGTTGTAAATCTTCTTCAAAATATAATCTAAAAAAATTGGAAATACCAATTTCTGAGGCAAAACACTGACTTAATCTAAACTTTCGTGAAAACTTAATCAAATTCTGATATCGTACATTATTTATTATTATTTATTATGTTAAACAAATAATTATGTTATCCTAGCTTTAATAAATATGTTCGTATATTCACGTGCCTAACATCCATTATGGTATAAATAATAAATCATGATAATAGGTAAAAGATTTGACAAAAAAGATTAAATTTATTATTTGAAGATTTGCATTTTATCGCCTTGAGCTGTGGTTCGGCCGTAGCGTGCGAGGGGGCGCAGCGATTTGACTTTCTCGCAATTGAAATGAAAGGTCGAGTGTTTAAGAGAGGAGCCAAGGTGGCGAGAAGCATACTTACCTGGCGTAGAGGCTACCGTGATCAACAAGGCAGTTCCTCCAGGGCGAGGCTCTTACATTGCCCTACGGTCGAGAGCTGAACCCTGCGAATAACCCTAATGTGGATATCTGGGACGTAAAATTTTTGTTAGTCGGGACAGCATACACGTACGCGAGGGATACATAAAACTGTTCCATATTAGATACATAGCAGTTTTAGAATTGGTATATAACTGTTATAGAATTGTCCTATATTTTTTACAACGCAGCGCATTCTAGAAATGTCACAGATCGGTTTTTACAGCGTTCTAGATCTATTACAGAATTCTTACATAACACTGGTAATCGAGTTTGAAAATTGTTTTAAAAATCTTACAGATCGCATGTCACAGAGCTCTAGAACTGTTACAGAATTGTTCTAGCGATTGGGCAATGACATAGTTACTCGCATGTCCATAACCTGTTACTAACCTGTTCTAGAACACGTTATTTTGTGTTCTAGAACAGTTAAAAATCTGTTCTGTAAACATGTTTCAGCAATTCGATTGGCAACAAAGGTAGGTTGAATGTGTGGTTCAGTTTCTATCCACTAAAGAGTTATAGTGGAGTCTGACCAGAGAACAATTTTTTGGAAGTCGATTTGACGAGCTTTCTTACTAACCGTGACTAATTGCGATAGCAAAAGAGCTGCGCATAATTCGAGGCGCGGTAATGTCATAGTGTTGCTGCTTACAGGTGCAACCCTGGATTTGGATCAAACAAGATAAAAATGATGCTTACCTTGGGCATCAGTTGAACGTAAATAAACGCAAGCTCCATACGCCTTCTCGTTTGCGTCAGAGAAACCATGCATTTGAATTTCGCTATAGTCGGGAGCGACCATAAAGCGACCAAACCTGACGTTACTTAAAAGCGGCAATGGCTCTTTATATCCTGTCCACAGAGTGTGGATGCTCAGACAAATTAAGCCATCCCAAGAAACGCCAGCTTCCCACAAAACCTGTATTATAATTGTCGTCTTGACAATTACCGGACCCAACAAACTTAGTGGATCAAATAGTTTTGCGACTTGCAAAAGAATAGAACGTTTTGTGACTAGCTTTGAGAAATCCGACATGTTCACCGAATAAAAAATTAAATCTTTATCAGGATTCCACTGAATTCCTGAAGTTTTTACAATTGAATTTGGATCTAGTGACATGTGAGTTTCAGACGAGTTGTTTGAAATGTCCGAAACGAGAGTTGCGTCATTTGACGCCTATTAACGAAGGGGAAACCGCCTTTCTCAAGGCGGTTGCAGTTGGGTGATGTGATCCTTCGTCGTCGAGTAACTGATGCAGCGCGCGAATGCTGACACAGGAAGAACAGGATGTATCGTATGTCACGGTGTTTAAGGAGTATATTTTAAGAGGGTCATTTTTATTTTCGCAAAAGAGTATTTTTTGGCATTTTTTGCTCTGTGTGTGCCAGAACCTAACGATATATTTTCTCTATGTCGGCGGTTAGTGCATATTTGTGAGTGCGAAATCGTGTTAGAAAAGAAAAAAGATTGTCCTGAATCGTAGGACAGACCGTTAACGAATCATTAAGAGAAATCCCAGAAGAGGTTTCGGTGAAACTATCGAAAACTACATGTAAATTTGAAAATATTTAAATTCATGATAGTGGATTCAAGATGGCAGTTCCAACATTTTGAAAAGAGATATGCGAGCTTGAAACCTAAAAAAAAAGGTTTTGGGGTCGCTAATTATGAATCTGAAATCAGAATTTAGAAATATTCAAATTCAAGATGACGGACTCAAGAAAACACCCTAGTAGAGATTTTAAAGCTCATACATCTCTTTTTTCAAAATTTTTAAATTGCAATCTTGAATCCGCCATAATGAATTTGAAATTTCGGAATTTTGAGTTCAGAATGGTAATCAGGGAACCCAAAAAACCCCGAGTAAGAATTTTCAAGTAAATTCACTGTACATAAACATATTTGCAACCAAGGGTTAAACAACCCTTTAAGTGATAGAATTTTTCAATATCTGTGATCGAATTATTATGGTCAACAAGAGATTTAAATAGATCATGAAATCCAAGCCATGTGTTATAGCTTCCGCTAACGATGGGAGCTTTCCTCTGTGCGAATGAACGACGTTTCCGGTTTTGACAACAAGATCTTCTTTCAAACTATTCAGCGAAGGTAAGAATACCGTTTTATTTTCTGTAATGGGAGCTGAGTTCGCGTTCGCGGCCGTTTTATAAGAAAGGCTTTACTATAACACGAAAAATAGCTGTCATCAAATTGAGTTCTAATGTTTTCATGATCGGTATCATCCTCAAGTAACTCCACCTCGGATAATATTTTATAAAAATTGTCTCGTTAAAAGGCTACTTCCTTTTCTCTTATTTCTAGAACAGGAAAGTCTCTTTCTGGTGCATAGTCGGCCAGAAATTTTTCGAAATTTGCTAGCACACGTTGTTCTTTGCTAATTTTAGCTTTGAAAGCTTTGATTTTTGTTTCTGTCCACATTTTGAAAATTTGACAAATCACGGATTAGAAACGAGCAGAAACTGAAATTTTTGGATTAAGGACTATTGAAACAGGAAAGTTGGTGATACAAATAACTTGCTAACGTTTGAGATGAACTCTAGAGCGATGGCGGCTGCTGCAACTGAATCTCGATGTTTGACGAAGTTCTATTCAGGACGAGTCGTCGTCAAGATTTGAAAATGAGACGATGGTTGGAGGATTCTGGGCCAGCTTCTGCTGGGCTGTATTCTGGACCTGTATATTCCAATCAATAATTGGAATTGAACTTATTTACCCAATTGTCAATAAGTTTTGCCATAAGCGAGTTTGGGCCATAAATCTCATTGTCGATACACGATTCAATCTGCTGCGACGAGCCTGGTCTTTTCTGTGATACGAATTTCACAATTTTCCCACGAGAATTTTGCTAGCACTTACGAGATATCAAAGGTACAAAATGTTCACAATCTTCAAGTTCCCTTGTGTTCGAAATATTCAAATAGCAACGAGAGGCGAAAAAAAGGAGCAAGTCCGAATTTTGGAAAATGAGTTGAAAAAGCAGGAAGGTTGTTGCTCTACCGAATGCCGGTTTTTATCTGAGGGAAAAGTTTATCTTCCATTGTGCATGGAGGTGAGAAAGTTGAGTTATTTGAAGAATTCAGGAGAGGGAAAATTTTGGCGTGGGCTGGATTGACAGGACAGGCCCATTGCAGGGGGGTGGATCGGAAGAGGCTAGGTAGAGGACCTGAGGTGACCCTTATAAACATTCTTAAGATTCGAAGAAGCAGGATGAGCAAACTGACAACTAATACAGCAATTTAAAGGATAAGTATAAACTTTCACAATTTGAACGATGGATTCAGAAGACAGATACCCGAGGCTGTAAAGGGCTAATTTTCGAAAGTACAAAAAAGCACGCTCTTATCGTAAACTCAAAGGACCTCAATTAATTTAACTGCAGGTTACACAAATATCTTGAAGGTTTTCGCAATACAAAGAAAACGAGAAAGTAAATGTATAGAAATTCATGTTTAGAAATTAGAAAATTCCTACAATATACGAGAATATAAAATATAAAAAAATTGAAAGATTAATTTCGATTGTTACGCAGTAACAGTTTGTAAATTTTGAATTTTTGATATTCCTACGGCATTTTCTACGTTTAAACTAAAAACTATTGTTTCTATTGAAAAATAGTACGAAGCAATTTTATAGATCTTTTGAAAACAAACAATTTTGATGTCCTGCCTTTTTACTGTATGTTGCTTAGTTACACGGTAAAGTTGAATTATTAAGTTTTTCAGTTTAATTATCAACGGCTAAATCCATAAAAATTGGCAGTAGAAGGCTGCTTAACGAACTTGACCTATATTTTTGGGACATAGACCAGTGCGCAAAAGAAAATTTAAATATAAAAATTGCTCCGAAAGTTATCGTGTCGTCAGACTACAGGCAGAAAGACATATGTTATCGTAAAACTTACTTTTTCTGGCTCAAGGGGTGTCGAAACGTCGAGAATTGAAGAAAACTGGATAGGGTCAAAATCACACAAAACAAGGACAATCCATCTAAATGATGAGAATGTCAAAATTCAAATTTTCTCGTCAAAATGTTGGTGCTATTAAAAAATGGTCAAGAGCAATTTTGTAGGTTTATTCGAGACGAGAATGTTTCCTGTTGGCCATTTTACCGTCATTTGCGTCGCTTGGCAGTAAATTTTAATTTTCAATTTTCTTATGGCATTTTCCATGTTTACAAAAAGAACTATTGTTCCTATTGAAAAATAGTTTTAAGCAATTTTATAGAGCTTTTAAAACAAATATTTTGATGTGTTGTCTTTATACTGTATCTTGATTAGTTTTACGGGAAAGTTGAATCATTACGTTTTGCAGTATGATTTTTCATGGCTAAAGCCATAAATATTGTCCACAACCACATCTCACGACCGTGAGATAGGTGGTTACAGTCTGTAAAGGAATCAATACGACGATCCGGCAAAACTCTCGTGCACCCTGAGAACACGGAGTGATCCAAGGACTACCGCTTTATGCATTTTTCCCGCAAGTGTTTTAGCATATTATTCACACGCAGGGATGCTTTTCAGGCTATTACGAGTGAAAGCTTGGCACCTCCAGGAGCGCCGATGATAAGGACGATTAGTTTAACAGAATATTCCGGATACAATCGTTGCAACTCTCTTATAAGTTCTCTATACCTCTCTTTCTTTTCATTCTCCTTGGCTATGATGTTTTTGTCAGCTGGTGCCAAAAATTCGACAACGAACGTAATTCGCTTCCCGAAGTCTGGAAGAACCATGTCTGGCCTCAAGGGTGCAGCAGAACCAATTGCCGAGAATATAAAATTCCAGTATATGCGGCATTTCCCATTCTCAAAAATTGTCTCGATTTCCCGAGGAGCATTCAGAGGAGTGATATTAAGGTTAATGCCGTAAGAGTGACAGAGATAGTAACAAAGCACTCTTAGTGCCGCATTGTGCCTTTGGATGTAGGTCGTTCCAGCATTAGTTGGACAACTAGACAGTATGTGAACTAAATGCTCGGGGTGTGCATGGCACGCCCTGCAGCTATCATCGGGAATGTCTTGGTTCAAAATGTGGCGACGGCATGTTAAGGTGGAAATGACACCGTCTTGGCATGCCAAAATGAAACCCTCCGTACCAAACTTCAATCCGGGCGATTTATGGAAAGCACACGTTAGCTCACACGAGATTGACTGATCCTCCACATTTTTGTGGAAGATACCGTGCATCCTCTTATCGAGGAGCTGTTCACGAAAGTTCTATCGACGTGCTCAGGGTCTTCAGGGATGCCATTAAGTTTTCCTCGATTCAAAATAAACCTTGGCGCATTTGTCTAACCCAAATTCCATTCCAATTTCCTTAGTATATCGTTCTACAATTCCTAGCGCTAGATGTAGTTGCTCTTAGTTTTTAACATAGATCTCAAGATCGTCCATCTGAAATACATGAGTGACCTTGTACTTTCGATTTGCAGGTTTGTCGCAAAAGTACCCTTCGAAATGACAAAGTGCTAGAGATAGTGGAAATAATGTAAGGCAAAAGTGGAGTGTGTTCATGGTGTCGCCCTGAAAGGCACCTCTCTGAAAAGTGACCTTGTGAGTTGTCACACGATTTTTTCCAGATATGATAGTAAATCTGGTTTTCCAAAGCGGCATCAATCTCTCTATGCACCTAACGATTTGCGGATGAACCTTTGAGTTTTCCAAAAGACAGATGATACGTCTATGGGAGGTCGAATCGAAAGCTTTCGGATAATCAATCCAGGCCATCGATAGGTCAAGCTGGTGGAATGCTGCATCTTTGTAGACACATCTATCGACGAACAGGTTATCCCGACATCGCGCTACGAATTTATTTGAGCCTCGTTGTTCATACATTTCTTGCCACACAGGTTCAATTGCCGGAATAATCCTATCATTTAGGATAACTGTGAATATCTTATACAGTGTGTTCAGACAAGTAATTGACCTGTAATTCTTCGGATCAGCTAAGTTACATATTTTCGGCAGGAGTATTGTGCGCCCTTCCACCAATCACTCCGGAATCGGCTCTTCCGACTTTAAATATGAGGTGAAAATACAGGACAAATGCTGACGGGTTGAAGGAAACTTCGTGCACCAGAAGGTTTTGATACAATCTGGTCCTGGAGTGGAATAGTTCTTCATCCCTCTTAATACTTTTTTCCCCTCCTCTGCAGAAATGGGTCGGCATTCTTCATCAGGCGTTATGAGGGCATCACACAGCTCCATGAAGCTATTTATACTTTTTGAGTCTTCGTCCAATCTTTAGGTTTGAGAGAAACCTTGGTGTGGATGTTTCTCCAGGTCATAAAGCATCGCTCTTCCTCTATTGGATACCTGCCCGCGGTTGGTCTTAGTGTCGCTTCTCTTTTTCTGTTGCCGGCTTGTTTTTAATAGCTGTGGTATAGTAGGCGTTCCGCTTACATAGCCCCTTTTTCGGAGTAGTTCGGCATGGTTTCGCAGGCGTTGCTGCGAAAAGTTCGATAGCTCCGGGTGTTTCTCGCACGACAGATCATGCAGCCATGCCATGTACCACCCTTTATTTATTGGAAACTAAGTGTTACATATGTTTAATTTTTATCGTATACAACGAAAAAACACGATTTATGTTAAAACTGTTTTTGTCAAAAAATATATATACAAACCGAAGGGCTTATGACAAAACCAGCGAACGCGTCCTCGGGTTGCGGATAGTGGGTCCCTGTACCAAGTGTTTCTGCTGAATATGGCTAGAAAAATAAATAGGCAGTCGGGGACAATTGTCCAGGGCTGGTCCCGAAGGAAGTAACCCCCAGCGGAGGTGCGAAAACCGTGCCGAAAGCTGAATGGCACCTGGGTGAGGTGTCTAGAACGGTGACTCTGAGATACCGGGCGACCTGTGAAAGTACGCAGCTTTATCCTTGCATGCGGGGCTCTACAAGGATGGACGAACCCCTCTCCTTTGTGTGTTTATTGAAATCTTATGTATGTAGAAAAAATGTATTTTTAATTTGTCGAAACTATTGTAATAATGTGATTACTAACGTTATAAGCGTTTATACCAAATTTGTGGCATAATTACGCGGTTTTTCCCTCCTCAGAAGAGAAAAGCCACAATATAACGTCAATGTTCACTAAAAACTGAGTGAAAAACTGTAGATCGTTATGCGATTGAGAATCTCATATATGCAAGGGGATAGTCGAAGGAAAAACTTTTTCCCCAGAGTTTATGTTACAGCTATAAAATTCACTTTTGAAGCAGAATCAGACAATGGAACGTTATAATCAATTTTGTTGATCGAGCGATAACATTATCTCACAAAGACTTCCACGAAAAAATCTCCGAAAAATGCAAAGATTCCAATAAACAATAATTATCCTCTTCCCTTTATTAACACAGTCATCAAACACAGATTGCACAGCATACAGCCAAAAAATACAAACACAGTGAAACAGACCCAACATGTCACAAATGACACAGACCGTACCCACACAACCAACGATGCGCCCTCCCAAAGCACAGCAGGACAGCACGATAATGGGTCCACTCAACAAAATCCTTACTTTTTACTACCATATGTACATGGACTATCTGAAAAAATGTCTAGCATCCTCAAACCCTTTCACACAAAACGAGCATTCCGTAATATCAACGATTTAACACCAATTTTTAAGTCAAAAAAAGATCCTATTCCGAATGAAAAAATGTTCAATGTAGTCTACAGTACTCCATGCAATAACTGTGAGGCAGTATACATTGGTACGCCAAAACGGCTCTCCATATATACATTAAAGAACACACACAAGACGTATATAAACCACCAAAAAATGGACGGCAATGACCAAACATGCATGGTATGAAGATCATCGGTTTGGTTTTAGCGAAACAAAAATTTTGGAAAAAACGGAACACTATAAAAAAAGAATGATTTTAGAAATGACTCATATAGTCAGCAATCCTTTTGCAGTGAATCAACGAGCTGATACCGATAATGTTTCCACTTTCTATTTCATTCTTTTACAAAATAGCAAATTTTAATCTATGTTATTTAACATAAAAACAAAATGAAGTACAAAATGAAGTACAAAATGTTTCATCTTATTTTACATAAATTAATTACTTTAATATGTGGAACAAACTGACAACTTAAAATATTAAATATTAAATTTGTTTTTACTACAGCGAAAATTAACCAAAAAGGATGCAAATCAATAAGTTTATGTTAATAGAAATAAAAAATATATGAATAAATGGTTCATTCCAATTTTTAAAAAGAAAGTTGAAATTTTCAAAAATAATACTGATCACTTACAACACAAATATATAAATACTACACTTAAGTAAAATCAGTATAAAGTGGTTTCTTTCAAATGTTATTGCTGTCCTTCCCTATTCTGGAAAAACCCTTACTCCACTGTCGCCTAAACTGGCTTTTCTAGCTGTAACATAAACTCTGGGGAAACAGTTTTTCCTCCCACTATCCCCTTGCATATCAGAGACCCTTAATCGTTGACCAACCCCACAGTTTTCACGTCATTGACGTTACATTCTTGTTTTTCTCTTCTGAGGAGGGGGAAAAACGCGTCATTATGCCAAAAATTTGATACAAATTCTTATAGGGTTAGAAATAACATTATTACAATACTTTCGACAAATTAAAAATACATTTTTTCTACATACATCAAATTTAGATACACGCAATGACACACACACACACACACCCAATAGATAGGCAGGGGGGTTTCTGGACCAATTAGAAGTAGTGAGTGTATGTATGTGTGCATGTGTATCCGTGTGAGACGGGCTTCTCGAATGTTCTGATGACGTCACAAGCTTCGAGAATATTTCTATGAAGTCACGATTGTGCAGTTGTGCGAAGGTCAAATATCCGAAAAACAAGTTTCAAGGTTATCACGTGCATGTGTCAACGTTAAATGAGAAAAACAAGGATGATTTATTGCTTCTTTCGAGATAAGACATCCGTCAAATGCGCAAAAGATGCAGATGTATAGGTGACATTTGATATGGGGATTTGTGTCAGGCATCCTGTTCTGACTATTGCTTCCTGATAGATGATATTTTCAACTAAAAATTCCTGCCTTTATTTGTTTAATACGTGAAAGCTTCTAGAAAATTCTAGGAAGTTCTGATGACGTCACAGAATAATATTGCGTAATTGTGTGAAGGTAGAATTTGCGAAAAACAAGTTTCAAGGTTATCACATGCATGGCTCAAGGTTAAATGAGAAAAACAACATTCCGATAACGTAACGACATTATGTATTAACTATTACTTTGGTTTATTGCTTCCTTCTAGATAATAATTTAACTAACAAATACCTGCCTGTGAAAAACATTCTTCTGTAGTGTAGAATCTTCCATAAAATTAAAATTAAAAAATATTTAAAGTGAATCAAATGGTTTGGGTAAGAAAGGTATCTAAAAACATGATAAAAGTATTCTGTAAGGTAGGTCAAATGCTCAGGGATCCTTGTCGCTTCATTATGGTATCAAGTATCGAGCGAGGACTAAAGATAACAGCCACACGCGTTTAAACTCGCAGAAGCATTCACGCATCGGCAGTATAAGGCTGCACACGTTTCATTCTTCTATGCTATCGTTCTATGCAGATCATTTCTTTTAACATCTCGCAGAACTTCGCTTTCGTAGTCAAGCGACAAAGCTTGATATTCATTCTTTTTCCATATGCTAGGTCCGTCAACCTCTCGATGAGTAATATGTAATATGATACAACAACCAATTTCGAGACTCGAAAGAGAGAGATTATAGACAGCATGAATTTAATTCGAGACCTTACATGGACGTTTAATAAATATCAAGAGTACACTGCCCGACGCGTATCGCTCCTCATGTCATACAACGATATTCAGGATGAGGTCACATACCTTTTTATCCACAGATATATGACACTAAGCTGGATGAATCACCATCCTCATATATCGACTTTATTTAAATATGAAATCAATATTTAATAATGAAGAAACCTAATTTAATAATGCTGATCCTGAAGTATCAAAGATATTAAAGTATGCTGTTATATAACAGTTGCAAATAATAATTTCTTCTTAGAACCAAAATTGATTTTTTGTTAAATAAATCCAGTTAAACAGATAATGAGTTCTGATTATCAGAATCATGAACATACTTTTGAATCATATATGTCAACTTAGTACATAAAAACTTTCTTTGATTATGAAGAGCTCTCAGGTTAATGAAGATTATGATGGAGTGTACCAATATCAGGTACGCCGCTTTGCATATAGTTGTAACCACGCTTCTCCTGTTAAATCTTGAATTCTCCTAAATCAAGGTAAATAATCTATCAAACATGTATGTGAATGAACGAGAAAGAACAGAGGAGAAGGAGGAGGAGGATTGATTAATGATGCTGTTGAGACAAGTAGGTACTGAAAATATTGGATTCAATGATTATATCATCTGAATTTTATGTTGTGTGGCATTTGTATGCGCAACTAAAAGGAGCGCGATAGCTTTAAAATAACAAAACAACTTTAAAAAACTGTAGGTAACACCTTGTTTATACATGCTAAGTGTATCTCCATTCTTTATAATGCACTCTGCGATCAGCTTGATAAATTCAGTTAAATAGATAAGGATTTCTTATTAATAGAATCGTGAACATACTTTTGTCTCAACTATATCAACCTATTAACCGAAAATTTAGTTTAATTAACAAGAGGTTTTTTGTTTACAGAGATTATCATAGAGTGCGCCACAATCAGATATGCTGCTTTTCTTATAGTTGTAACCACGTTTTTTCTTCGGTTGGATCTCGAATTATTCTAAATCAAGTTAAATAAGCTCCTAAAATATATGTAGAAGAATAAGAAAATAATGTAGGGTGTTGAGGAGGAAGAGGAGGATATGATAATGATTTAGTTATGGTAAATAGGTTCTGAAAAATATTAGATAGAATGATAACTTATACTAAATCTTCTGTTTTATAAGCTGATTTCCTAAACTACAATGAATTCAGGTGAGGGGAATCCATAAATACACATACATTGACATTGACAAAGTTGCATTTCAATTGATTTGGGACTCTTTGAATTGGCCAGCTATTTGGACTTAAGTAAATCTGCCAAGCCAAATTCAGAGATGTACTCGTTCTATAGTTTTAGAAATTTCTGAATAGGAGCACGTAACCTCAAAGACCTAAATTAAGTTCAATTCGCGATTTACGATTGACAGAAGAAGCGCATGGATCGTTTCAAGTTCTCAATGAAATGTAGTTTGAAGGATGTCAAACTGAATGGAGAAGTGCAGGTTCTCTTTTACAGAAACGAATCTGTATCAAACAACTGATGTTTGATGAAGTCCGATGAATTGTATAATGCAGATTACGCTCCTTATTATTTAATTGTAGTGAATGGGAAGTGGCTGCAAGTAAATTTGAATAGGAAAATGCAGGGACTGTCCACTGTGGCGAACTTGTGAACTTGTCAACACACCATAAGCTAAAATGAACTTTAGTTAATGTTTATATTTGGTTCAAAATATGCAAAAAATATTAATCATAGACGATCAGAAATGAAATATAAATTCTAACTTAACTTTTAGGTTATAATTTTTTAGATAGTAAATATTTTATGTATAAATTATTAAAAATGTATTTAAGTTCACTTTTATGTGAAGGTAAGTTAATTGAAGCTTATAATTTTTTTTAAACATATATATAATATACTAAAATAACGATTTTCTGACAAACACAGTTTTAACATAAATCGTGTTTTTTCTTTGTATACGATGAAAATTACACATATGTAACACTTTGTTTCCAATAAATCTTCATTGTTTTTATCCACTTAGTAGTTTAAACTACTAAGTATTAAGCTCAAATTAAAATGCATTTTCAAAATCCTACCTCATGGTTTCGCGAGTTTACATTTTGGCCGCATTGAAAAATATATGGCATATTAAAGCGCAGCGGATCCCAATAGTATTATTACGATTAACCGTCGTTTTTTAATCAATAACGAAATATTTCTTGATGAATCATAAAATAATCACTTCTTCGATTCACTGGTACCTCTAACCTATCGCCAGCAATTTGCCATTCCTCTTTAAGATACACATTTCATACGACTTGAAATACGATTGAAACACGGCCAATCGTTTCTTGTTTCCTGGGTAGTTGATCTTGTAAAGGAAAGCGCAATCGATCTACAAAGTTATTGGGATCTTCCCAGTAATCTAAAATTTTAGATTCTGTTTTTGCTTTTACTTTATATTCTGAGGAAAGGCTTCCAAGCTTCCCGAATAGCTTGTTCCTTGTCCAGTTGGACAATCTTATGCTTTCGAGAAATTGCTTTCCTCTCCTTATCAATCCGACTGTCAGATTCTTGCATTGGCCTTAAACTTCGAGTTACATTAGAAATTTTGGGAAAGGCTCTCTCGCCCTGCTTTTGATTCTTGGCTGAGCAAGAATATTTCTCATGTCTTTTTAAATTATCAATTCTTGAATAATTTCTGGCACAATTTGAACAGGGCTAGTCATCTTGTCACTGACACAGTAAAAATGACTGTTCATTCATGAGATCTGAGTTTATATCCCCCTCCCCCTCCTCCTCTTCCTCCACCTCATCTCCTCCTCCTCATGTCCATCTTCATTTTCCAGCTTCTCTTTCTTCATTTCGTCCTTTTCCAATTCCTCTTCCAAACAGTTGAAAAACAGTTGAACTTTAAATAAAAATCTTTGGTTAAAAAACTGTTTTTTAACTGTTTGGAAGAGGAGTTGGAAAAAGAAGAAGTGAAGAAAGAGAAGCCGAAAAATGAAGATGAACATGAGGAGGAGGTAAGGAGGAGGGGGATATAAACTCAGATTTTATGAATGAACAGCCATTTTTGCTGTGGCAGTGACAAGATGACTAGCACCTGTTCAAATTGTGCCAAAACTTATTCAAGGCTTGATAATTTAAAAGACATGAGAAATACTCTTGCTCAATCAAGCATCATAAGCAGGATGAGAGAGACTTTCCCCAAATTTCAAATATAACTCCAAGTTTAAGGCCAATGCAAGAATCTTACAGTCGGATTGATAAGGAGTGGAAAGAAATTCGTCGAAAGCATAAGATAGTCAAACTGCACGAGCAACAAGCTATTCAGGAAGCTTGTAAACCACAATTCCCTCCACTGAGGAATCTATCATATATTACTCAGAAGTCTAAAGATAAAGTGGAAATTAGGCAGCATATCTGATTGTGGCGCACTCTATCATTATCTCTGTAAACCAAAGACCTCTTGTTAATTAAACGAAATTGTCGTTTACTAGGTTGATATAGTTGAGACAAAAGTATGTTCACGATTCTATTGATAAGAAATTCTTATTTATTTAACTGAATTTATCAAGCTTATCGCAGAGTGTAGTACAAAGAATGGAGATACACTTAGTTCGCATGAACAAGGTGTTACCTACAGTTTCGTTAAGTTTTTTTTTGTTATTTTAAAGCAGTTGCGCTCCTTTTATTTGCACATCCAAATGCCACACAATATAAAATTCAGATTATATAATCATTGAATCCAGTATTTGCAGTACCTAATTGTATTAACTGCATCTATACTGAATCCTCCTCCTCCTTCTCCTTTTTTCCCTCCTCCTTCTCCATTTTCTCATCTTCCTCCTCATCTATGCTTTCTCGTGCCTCCACATACAAGCTTGATAGATTATTTACATTGATTTAGGAGAATTCAAGATTCAACAGGAGAAGCGTGGTTACAACTATATGAAAAGCGGCATACCTGATACTGGTGCACTCCATCATAATCTTCATTAACCTAAGACCTCTTCATAATCAAACTAAGTGTTCATTTACTAAATTGACATATTTGAATCAAAAGTATGTTCATGATTCTGATAATCAGAAATCATTATCTGTTTAACTGGATTTATTTAACAAAAATTAAATGTAGGTTCTGAGAATAAATTATTATTTGCAACTGTTATATAACAGCATACTTTAATATCATTGATACATCACGATCAGTATTATTAAATTACATAACTGCTGAACTGTACAATTATCGTATCCTCCTCCTCCTCCTTCTCCTCATTGCCATCCTCTATTCAACACTAGAAGCAAAATCTGCGTATCGAATTGTGGCGCACTCTATGACAATATTTCTTGACCCAAGTTCTCGTTTTAGTGAAAGAAAGTTGCGTTTGCTAAGTTAAAATTGTTGAATCAACTATATATTAATTATTCTGTTAACTTGAAATCCTGACCCTTTTAGATGGGATTATTTAACTACAATTTAAAACAAAATGTTCGTTCTGAGTAAAACCAAGATTTTCAGCTGTTATACATAATAGTGCATTTTAATATACGTGTTCAATACTTCACTTTCAATTTTTGATTAACAGTGTCCTTGCATTAGATATTATTTTTTCAAGTAAGTAAATTGAATCTTTTCAGTAGATCACTTTATTATGTGAAAGATAATTTCAGCGCTTCTTAGTCAACTCCAATATTTATAGAGCTGATTTATTTTATATATTCTAGCAAGCGTTTTCAAATTGTATTTTTATCATCTCAAATGTCTGATTTGACATCCTAGCTATACAAATATGAAATTCTAAATCTGTTACGTGATCAACTGTATGTACTCGGACCTCTTAAAAATCTGTTGGTATTTTTCAAGTCGCTCAATTGCTAGGACTTCTGCATTATTACAACATTATTTTTGATTTAAAACATTTTTTTAAACATAACTCTCTCTCTCTCGTTCTGTCGCTCTCCATCTCTCTTTCGCCCGAAACTATACATGCCGCATATCATTTACTATGTTTATCTATTATTATATCCCCTCTTTGTCGAAATATTCTACTAGGTTCTAAATTATAATCGACACGTTTAGGCATATTTGAAATATAACGTTTTTGCAGTATGAAAAATGTAATGCGTCATTTACAATAATCTTGAAGTTGGTTGCGAAAAAATTGCGCAGTGTAAATTTGACGTCATTAGTTATAGAAGATTCAGCATTATAGAAAAAATTTATCGCTGAATTAAATCATCATCGATTTTCTATAGACTGCATTATATAGTAGCCTTAGTGGATGATTGAAAAAATTTAATCGTTTTATTCTATTATTTTGTTGCTATTTAAAACTTTTATTTAAAATCTTTAACATGTAAAAGATAAAAAACTGACCTTTCTATGTGAGAGCTGAAAAGTGAGCATCATATATTTGTGGATAAAAAGGTATGCGACCTCAACCCGAATATTGTTGCATGACATGAGGAACGATAAGCGTCGGGCAGTGTACCCTTGATATTTATTTAACGTCCATGAAAGATCTCGAATTAAATTCATGCTGTCTATAATCTCTCTCTCTCTATCTCGAGTCTCAAAATTGTTTGTTGTGTCATATTAGATATTACTCATAGAGAGGTTGACGGACCTAGCATTCCTATATATAAAAACTCGTAACCTCCATTAGTATCGCATGGAGGCGAAATCTCACATGGTCAAGTTAATGACGTGGTTTATTCTATGGTGACATGTTTCTTCAACGTACAAAATTAATCAAAATAAAAAACTAGATTTCTTCTTTTATCGATCGCCGATAATTATTTCAGGTTTGTGTCTTTTTATTTTCACTTTCAATAACAGTCTGTTATTTTTAATGAATTATTATAAATTTTGGATTGGTTTATTCAATGTTACAGGCATAATTATTAAAAAATTATCTTAAAATTTCATGTTTTCAATTAATATAAATGATTATTAAATTAATAGATATATTGATTAAAATTTTGATTAAGACATTAAGTTATTATAATCTAAATTACAATTAAATTAATGATTTAATGTTAAAAAAATTTTATTCATATAATAAAATTAAATATTACCGTATTTTTATTTTAACGTTATCTATTCAAAATTTATTTAATACTGGAGCTATATTAATTTTAAATTTTACATAATTGAGTCATTAAATTTTTTTTTCACGTTTTAGTTATAATAATAATATTTTCATAATTCATATATTTGCGAATTATAAAGCTTAATAATATTATATTATACATGCTTATAATTTTTACAATAATATTATATTCATATTGCGTATTTTAAAATTATTTACAAATTTAAAATTAAATATAATTTCAATGAATTTTAAATTAGTTTATTCAATGTTACAGGAATAGTTTTTTGAATTTGATCTTAAAATCTAATTTTATTAAATAATATAAAAGATTATCAAATTAATAGATATATTGTGAAATCATTAAGTTTAATAATATTATAATATAAATTTAAATTTTATAGTAAAAAATAAAATATCAAAGCACATAAAGACTGGATTTAAATTGTTTGATATTTAGTAATATAAATATGTTATTTCCTCTCAGATTATGTAATTAAATATTAGCTATTACTTTCATAATAAAATTTTCTTTTTTCTTTTAAATACTCGTATTACAATTATATAATTTTTATGGTGCTTCCGATATTGTAAAATGAATATTTAAATTCGATTTTATAAATTATATGTACACATACTTTAATTTTTTTAACCCAGTCAGGAAGCTTATTAATAAATTAGATGTAAAGAAATGCAGTTTCAAATTTGAATCAGAATATAATGTAAATACTATTTGAATGTTTTCGTGAAAATAATAGTGTAATGCTTTTTATGTAGTGAAATGATTAATTAATTATTAAGGGCATGTGATACTTAGAAAATGGTCGATTTTACCAGTTATAGGTTCCCTCGGTTTTTTTTTCTAGAATAATAAATATTTTGTCTTAAAAATTTGGGAAATGATAGTGAACATACTAACGGACGTTCCCACACACTTTTTTGTGGGTTAATTAAAAAAAGTTTTGATTTAGCAAAATGTGATTAATTTGCATAGCGTTCAGGAATTAGCATCGATTTTTTCAGTGTTAGATTCCCCCGGCTTTTTTCCTAGGATAAGAAATATTTTGTCTTTAAAATCTGAGAAATGATAGCGAACATGCTAACGGACGTCCCCGTACACTTTTTTTGTGTTTTTTTTTTTCAAAAAATGTTGATTTTGCTAACAACGTGTGTTATGTGTGTTACAATTCTCCCGAGAGTTACTTCCAAACTACACAATATTTTTGGCCGAATACTTTGGACTTACAAATAAACATAGTAACTAATCTCCCGGAACTAATTTTGTTTGCAGGCTATTAAAAAAGTTTATTTCTAATTAATTTCCAAATTATCGGAAAGGCAGAGATGAAAAACGACGCAACCTTAAAATAATGCATACAATTTTTATTTAGCACAATAATTTTTTTTGTTATTCTAACCCTCAAAAAAGAGTCCGGAGACGTCCGTTATGATATTTTATAGTATCTCCGAATTCAGTTTGTTAAAATTTTCATTTTTGTAGAAAAAAAGCCGGGGGAACTGTACCCGGTTGACCACATGACGAAGTATCACATGCCGTTAACTGATTTTACCAAAACTCACATTTTCTGGAATTAGTTTACGAGTTTATTAATAAAGAAAAAATTTAGAAATAAAAGTTCAAATTTAAAAAAATGTATTAACTAAAAATTATTTTAAGGTTTCAGTGAGAATTATAATTTAATTCTTCTTATTTTGTAAAATGACTAATTGATATATAATGGAACATTGAATATCATTTGCATAATATAAATACATTTATTTTTAAAGTACCTCTATTTCAATGAAGTAATTTTTCGGAATTATGCTGGTGTTCTGAGATTAATATTTTCATTCAATTTTCAAAAGTATATGTAAAAATGTTTCAATTTTTTCCCTCAAATTAATATTAAGTCACTTAAAAATGATATTTTTGTAAATAAAATTTAAAATCAGTGAAACAAATTATTTGAAGCTTTCTATTTTGTGAACCATTTAATTCATTATTAGCTGATTGAATTTTTCGATGAAAATAATTGTTTCGTGTTTTTTGTTTTGTGAACTAATTAATTCATTATCAACTGATTCTACTAAAAGTGACATTTTCTGGAATTAGTTTAAAAGTTTAAGATTAATAACAATTTTTATAAATAAAAGCTCTGATTACAAAAATATATAAAGTTTAAGTTATTTGAATGTTTTATAACGGAATTATATTTTAATGATTTCTCTTTTGTAAAATGGTCAATTGATTATTAGCTAATTAACGTTGTCTAATTAATAAAGTAAATAAAGATTACAACTTAGTTCCTGAAATTGAAGTAACATAATGTAATTATTGACTTTAAGGTTCTATAATGGAATATTGAATATAATTAAAATATTAAAATTTAATTTATATTTGAAATTATATTATTTCAATTAGATAATTTTTCGAATGATTCTGATATACTGAAATGTGTATTTGCATTCGATTTTTCAAATCATATGGAAATACGTTTGATTTTTTTCTGAAATTAGTATACAAATTTACCAATAAAAGTAATTTGCAAAAATGAATGTGATATTAAAAGAAAATGTAAAGTACAAATTATTTCTATGTTTGAATGAAAATGATTGTTTAATGCTTTTTATGTTATCATTTATGAAAAGCTCAATTAATTGTTAGGTGACTAATTTTTTCACAACATCGAACTAGATAAAAATTCAATTATAACTTTTTCTTAAATTAAGTATTTTATTTTGTGCGATAATTTCTTCTTAACATTTTGCTACCATATTAAAATTTCAGAGTTTTTAAGAAGAAAAAAATGTTTTAGTTTTTTACATCTGGGTAATCTTTTTTTTTAATTTTCAAAGAACTAAGTGAAATAAAATCATTGAAAAAACTTATTTTAAGAATTAGAACAATAGAATCGTCTTAATAATTTCCAAAGATTTTGAGATTAAATTTTTTTAAACAGTTATGGGAAAATTTGAAGCAGTTAATATTTCATTCTGACAAAATAATTTTAAATTTTAACGATTTCAAAATTGTTTTTAAAAAAATATGGAAGATTTTAAGACAATTACTTCCGTTTTCCCGGATTATGTTTAAATTTAGGTAAACTTAATTTTTTAGGGCGTCAAGAGAAGGAAAAATATATAGTTTAGATTCATGGGAAAATTGCAAACAATTATTTAATAATGAGTACTGAGAGATCATTACAAAAGATTACAAAAGATTTTTAATTATTTCATAAAATTAAAAAAAAGGGTTGAAAGTTTTTAAAGCGACATCTTGCCATAATATATAATTTTAGAACAAATTTGAGTAAATTTAAGAGATATGTAGAAGTTTTGAAACGATTAAAAAACAAGGAAAATTTATAAGATATTTTAGGAATTTTTTTAAAATGCAGGATGATAACATAAATTCTTTAGGTTTCCAAAACAATTTCTTTCGATTTTTTAATTTGAAAAATGAGCTTTAGGAAAAAATTCAAAAAGATTTTGAAACATCAAATATTTCCTTAAATTTCGGAAAAGAGTAGAAGATTCAAAAGCAAAATGTTTCAATTTGGTAACATTAAAAAATAAAAAATAAACCATAGAATTCTATAAATATAGCGAAGATTAAAGGAAAATAAAGAAGATTTTTAAACTGCAGAAATTATTAAAAAAATGCAGATTTATGTGAAAGTTTTTCAACAAAAAGAAAGTCAGACATTAAAAATTTAAACGTCTAACCACTAATGTTTTTTTCCAAATTAAAAATTGTGAACAAAATGTGTGGAAATCTGAAAACCTATATGGTAACTATATGAAACTTGTGTTTCGCAAATTCTGCCTTTTGCAAATGCAAATTCTGCAGTTAGTGGATGTCTCATCTCGAAAGAAGCAATAAATCATAATTGTTTTTCTCATTTAACCTCGACACATGCACGTGATAACTTGTGACGTCATCAGAACATTGGAGAAGCCTGCCTCACACGGATACACACACATAAACTCACTTAACTAATTGGTCCAGAAACCCACCTGCATATTTAAACACACACACATATAGAATACCTAAAAGTTATTGCCAACTACGACAATTTTGATAATTTCCAATGGAATTACATTTTATATCAATGAAATTTGAAAAAATTTATTTTTAATTACATATCCTTTAATTATATAAATAAAAAAATTAAGAAATTCAGCACATTTTAATTGAAGATATACAAAGAAAACACAACAAAAATCCAATAATTATTAAGCAAATACAATCTTTCTTTGGTAAATCGAGTTTTCACTACATTGTGATTGTCGAAATTATTCTACTTTTAAAATTGAACAAGTTTCGGAAACATAAAACATTTTTCAAGAAAAATTTATACACGAGAAATTAAGGAAAAAATTATTTGAACTAATAATTTTTAAATACAATGTTTCTTGACATTATTCTTATTGCTGCGAAAATGTATTTAAGAGGGCTGGGGACATGAGC
Source organism: Belonocnema kinseyi (assembly GCF_010883055.1). Classification (NCBI taxonomy): domain Eukaryota; kingdom Metazoa; phylum Arthropoda; class Insecta; order Hymenoptera; family Cynipidae; genus Belonocnema; species Belonocnema kinseyi. Next base: position 117,072,624 of record NC_046662.1, on the reverse strand, counting down.
TTTTGTAAGGTCATCGTTGAACTCTATTTTCTTCGAAAGTACAATGAAAAATATGACTTATATGGTATTTCTGCATTCAGAAAAGAATGATCTATGTCTATAGTGTTTTGAAACTGCAATAAAAGCTTCTTAAATTAACAATAAGCTTAGTCAAAGTTACCCTACTTTTAAAGACTAATTTCTCGGCTCGTAATGATTAGTTCACAAATTTACGACCACGCTGTTGTAATGTAGGTAGGTAAGGTAGGTAGGTATGGTAGGTAGGTAAGGAAGGTAGAGCAAGGTAGGTAGGTAGGGAAGTTAGGTAGGCAAGGTAGGTAGGCAAGGTAGGTAGGTAGGCAAGGTAGGTAGGTAAGGTAGGTAGGCAAGGTAGGTAGGTAAGGTAGGTAGGCAAGGTAGGTAGGCAAGGTAGGTAGGCAAGGTAGGTAGGCAAGTTAGGTAGGCAAGGTGGGTAGGTAGGTAGGCAGGCAGGCAGGGAGGCAGGCAGGCAGGTAGGTAGGTTGGTAGGTAGGTAGGTAGGTAGGTAGGTTTTTTTTTTTTTTTGTTAGAGGAGTAAAAACAGAAAAATGCTCATGCACTAACCACATTCGAACCTTGGGGACCACGAGCCCAATATCTGCATACCACATGTATATACATAATATACATACACGTGAGAGACACACATGGGCAAATAGTCCACAAGGGACGAAGGTGAGAGTGAGACTTAACGAAACAGCACCTGCCCACTAAAACCTAACTCCTTTTACCTTCTCCCACACTTCGCATCGGAAACCGCGTGGGCATTACTGCAATGCGAGTGTTGTCTTTTTATTCACTCTTCTTCTGATGCCTTAGATTTCTTTACATTGTTTGAAGGCTTTGCTCTCTGTGTTCTTTCTCTTTGATCTCAATAATTTGTCTAACGGCCTTATAGGCCTTTGTCCATCCATTTTTCTTGCCATTTAGTAATTAGGCTTTCTCTAGCCTCTTCTCGCGGTCGCCCTTCATAAGTTTCTTGTCTTTCTCTTGCTAGCAGTTCTATGGGAGGGATTCCAGCCAGGACCCTTACTGCCTCCACTGAGATAGTTCGATAACCGCTACAGACTCTTATGCTCACAAGCTTTTGGATCCTCCCAAGTTTTTTTAAGTTTGCTTTTATCTTCAGTGCTTTTAGCCAAACAGGAGCAGCATAGAGTATCTGTGAGTGTACAACACTCGTGAGGACTCGCCTCTTTGAAGCTCTTGGTCCCCTGATGTTGGGCATGAGGCCTGCTAGAGCTGTCATAGTCTTCTCTGATTTCTGAACTATTTTTTCTATGTGTGCGGCAAATCTTAATTTGGTGTTAATCCATACTCCAAGTTGTCTTATGCATTTACTTGGATGGATTCTTGTACCTTGTATGTTGAAGCATATTGGGCCTATCTTCCGCTTTGTGGTCAGAAGAACTCCTTCTGTTTTTTTCGGCGCTATCTCAAGTCTTCTGCTTTCCATCCACTGAAATACTTTCAGGCATGCCACATCCGCAATTTGCATAAGTGATTTTTCACTGGAAGCTACAACCACCATCGCCAAGTCATCTGCGAAGCCTATAAGCTTAACGCCATTTGGCAGCTCTAGTTGTCGTAAACTGTTGTACTGGACATTCCAGAGGGTTGGATCAAGCACGGAGCCTTGCGGCACCTCGCTGTTTATTTTTTTCTCTCTTGTTTCGTCTCCTGCTTCGAGTATTATCCTTCTTTCTGACAGGTACGATACTAGAAGGCTTAGCAAACATTTGTTTATTTTCCTCTTCCTCAGTTCATCCAGGATTACTTGCCACGATGCGCTATTAAATGCATTTTTAACGTCGATTGTTATAAGCACACATAGATGCCTGCATTGTTTCGAAAATGCAGCCGCTTTCTCTGCAGCAACCACGACTTCTCTGATGGCATCCACAGTTTGCCGTCCTTCTCTGAAGCCATACTGATTGTCGGCTAGACCTCCAGTGCGTTCGAGTTCATACTTGAGTCTACCGAGTATCAAGTGCTCATAGAGCGTGCCTTCCACATCCAATAGACTAATCGGTCGGTACGAGCTAGGATCGTCAATTTGTTTGTCACCTTTTCTCAACAGGGCAATTTTTGCCCTTTTCCATTCCTTTACGAATATGCCGTTGGTCGCGAGTTTATTATACGTTCGAAGCACGTAGCCTGGTTTGCGCTTTATCAGTTGTTTTAATATCTCAGGAGAGATACATCCCGGTCCTGATGCTTTCCTAGGCTTTAATTTCTTGCAAGCGTTCTGCAGTTCCCCTTCAGTGAAGGCGTTAAATGTCTCGGCTGTCCTGCAATTGAATTTCACTGCTTGGTG
>NC_046662.1:117063798-117070189 GCF_010883055.1 Belonocnema kinseyi | reverse complement strand
CCCCATATGTCCTTGTCAAGTTCGTCACACAGTGCTGACCAGCTACCCTTTTTCGAAGCTTTAATACTCCTTTGCAGCAGTTTTTTGCTTTCGACATAGTCAACCCATAGTTTTCTCTCCATTTCTGGTAGTTGTGCTCTCTTTTTCGCGATTCTCGTATGTTTTCTTCTCTTTTCGATGCATATTCTCCGTTGTTGCGCAATCTCTTGGTTCCACCAGTACTTTGGCTTACCCCATTCAACTGCTCTTGATTTTGGCATGCATTTCTTACATACTTTTTGCAGTTCGTTGGAAAACCCTTCAGCTGTTGTAGTATAGTCATTTTCTACTATTTTTGCAATAGCCTCTTTTAGGTTTACTTCGTTTATTTTCTTGGTGTTCCATCCACCGCCTTGACGGCTACTGTTAGGAAAAACCATTTCTTTGCCAATCTGGAATGTGATGTAATTACGGTCACTAAGCGTTTCTTTATCGATAACCTCCCAGTTTGAAATTTTGTTGCCGATAGTAACTGTCGCTAGGGTGAGGTAAAGTATAGACCCATAACCTTGTCTTTCAAAGGTTGATTTATTTCCTCTGTTCTTCACGATTAGATCATGTTGCGCAATCCATTCTGTGAAAATTTTACCTCTTTTTTCGGTCTTCTTCATACCCCATTGTGGTGATTTGGCGTTGAAATCTCCTACAACTATTGCCTCTCCCCCTTTGGCCCTGATGTTATTGCCAATTATTAGTAGGAGCTCCTCCAATTCTTCGACGCCTCGATTTGGGGAAGCATAGCAGCTATATATGGCGAATGACGGCGTTTCCACGTAAGAAAGACTCTTGCCTTTGCCGTGACCTGTAACGATAATGTCACTATCTATCACCTTTATGGCTGTGTCAAGATCTTCGTCAGCAATCCAGTCGCTTCTACCCTCTATAGCCCTCTTGTTTGGTTCACTTACGATCAAAATTCCCGCACCCACTTCTACGGCTGTAGCTAAAGACAAGTCGTGGGCAGGAAAACTTCTATTTATGTTTATTTGCAGAATTTTCAAGGTTTACATCTTGAGGCCGCATTTCCTCCGATCTGCTTGGATTTTTCTTAGAGGGACACCTTGGGCTGTTTGATTGATGCCCCTCCTGTTGGCAGTGAACACAAAAAGGCGTGTTTTGACATTCTGCTGATCTATGTCCGTCTTTTCCGCATTTAATGCATAGGTTCTTTCTATCTGGTCCTTTACAGGTCGCTATCATGTGACCATGTTCCCAGCATCTATAACAGTTTTTGTCCCTTTTCCTTTCCATTACACTGCAATGTGTCCATCCAAGCTTTATTTGCATCTTCCTAGTTAACCTGTCAGCGTCTAATTCTCGCATGATTAACGTCACGTTCTGTCTTCCGCCGTAGGCTGGTCAAAGTGCTCTGGCATCAAAATCTTCAGGTCTCACCTCAGCCTTTCTAGATACCGCTTCTCTAATTTCTTCGACAGTTGTCACCTCATCCATGCCTTTGATGTGGACTATCTTCTTTCTGACAAGGAGAGACGTCGTCGCTTGGGGTACCTTCTCCTTTAATTTCTTTTTTAAAGCTTCAGCCTTGTCCAGTCCATTTTGAACTGTAAGAACTAGTTCCCCATTTCTTGTCTTTTTTGGGTTCAAAACGTCCACCCCTATATCCGACGGGTTTACTGCTTGCTTAATCTGTTTCAGCACATCGGCATAGTTTTTTCCGTTCATTTGCACTAGGAGAGCATCGCCCTTCGGCCTACTTATACATCCTGTGTTTTTATATGCTGCTTGTGTCTCCGAGCCATTTTGAAGTTTGCCCTTGAGTTGCTCTTCTGGGATACCTCTGTGTTTCCCCTGCACTGACTTGCATAATGCAATTTGCACGGGGGTGTCTAGGAAAAGATATTCCAGCATTTGTATTATACCTCTTCCAAAGTTATCCGTCATTTCTGGTACAGCGATTTTGTTTCTATTGTTCTTTAGTACGCACTCCTTTATGGTACTTAAGACCTGGTAAGTATTTTTTCCTGCTTCCTCCCGATTTGAAGTCGCCGCGCCAAGAATTGGATAGTAAATATATCTAGCACTGTTTGTAAAGTCTCCTTCTGAATCTGGAAACCCTAGGGAGTGAAGCATCATTGCTACTTCTCCTTCTTATTTGTGTTGTCTCAAGAGGCCGTTTCTCCCACTAAATTTTTCAATCGCCTCATTAACTTCCGTAGTGTTCGAGACAAACTCTGCGTTGCACGGAAGAATGATGTCCCACTCCGCTGGCATTTCCCAGACATAGCCATTTTTAACGCTTGCACTTTCTATCACCTCGATTTCCCAGTCATCTTTGGTTAATGACCGGAAAGTCTTAAAGCTTTCTTCTTCTTTTAATTGCATTCTTCGCCGGTGTATTTCTTGTGCTCGTACACATTCCATGCACTTTATTTCAGTTTCCCGAAGTTGGTTATTTCGCAGCGCCTCATTTTCTGCTTCTAATTTTTGAAAACTTTCTCGCAGTTTGTCATTTTCAGCAGTCAAGTCTTTCTCTACTTCACTCTCAGATCTTTTTCTCAACTTCATAGAATGAAGTATCTCCGCGTGAAGGTTTAGAGTCCTGCTAATCTCGCAAAGCTCTGTCTTGGGCTTGTACAAGCTATTAATGACTTTTTCTAGGTCTTTCACAAGTGTCAAAATTTTCTCGACCACGGGCAAAGGGGCAAAAGAATCAGTTTCGCTTACATTAGCTTCTTTATCAGGCGTGCTTCCCCTTCTTTTCCGTTTAGATGTAGGTAGGTTCGTTAACCAGCATATTTGTGATGAAAATTCAAAAAGTGAGCGGATAATTTTTAAGACCACTTTTTCTCTGAATTTAAAAATTCTATGTGCGGATATTTATAGTTTCAAAATGGAAAAACAATTTATTCTCATGACTATCTTCGATAAAACAAAAATTCTCATAGTTATAGCATTTTCAATGTTTTTAAAATCAACCGAAATTCAACATTTTAGGCCAAAAAACGCAGGATATAGAAAAAGTCAATAGAAGAAAAACATTGCTTTTTAAAAGTCCTACAAATCTGTCATAACAAATTTTTGAATTTTCTTGAAAAATCCGAAATTCAAATTTTAATTGCACAAAAAATAATGAAAAATCATAAATTCCATTTTGTGGTCAAACTATGTAGTATACAAAAAAAAGAAGAGTTAACAAAAATAGTTATCCCAAAAAAAAGGTCTACAATTTCGTTAAAAATCACTTCTTGATAGGATGCGTATTTTTCTTTTATTCGTAAAAAATAACATTGAAATTTTTAAAAAAATTAAAAATTTGTCGAAAAATGACGAAATTTACAAAAAAAAAAAAAAGATTTAATAAACCCTGTTCACAAATGTCTGTCGAAAATCGAGCGTGACGCGCGAGTTTCACGATGAGGATGTGTACCTCAAAACCTACAGAGCTTTGAGAAGCTTAATCTTCGACTATGCTTAATTAAGCAGACAATTCAGGATATGAAGACGCATATAAATACTTATTTTTTGTTGTATGTCAGCAGTCATGAAATGAGAACCACGAATATCCCGTTCAACTCTCGAGCGCGAGTCATCAACTCAAGTTTCCGTAAGCAATTTGAGTGAAGGCCGAACGGCACGATTTGAAAGAATATTCGAGGTTCGAATCGACGAGTTTGCTTTTCCCAGGATGAATCATCCTATTGTTTGGATTCCGTCCCAAAGCCATTAGCCGGTTAGACGGTCCCGTACGGCCTTGAATCCATGGCCTGCCGCACTTTTCACTTTCCACTGCTATCTTCTCTCCTTTTCTCTTCCCTCTCTTTCTAGCGGTTGGAGGAAGCCGGCCGGGACTCTCAACCAAGCCGGTATGACGAACGTTTTGCCAAACACTAAATTGTTTTTCAAAGCGTTCGTAAATAAACAATGTAACTTTTCGTTTGGGGAAATTGAAATAATTCATAAAAATACAAACAATGGAATTGACATGCGGGTGTTTATTTATTAAAGAATATCGGTACGTCAATTTATTCCATACCACAAATGCCGATTGGGGTTTTAAAATTTAACGAAGTAATTAATAATTTTGATCTCTGGGGGATGGACGGCGAAATTTATTGATATTAATCGATGTACGAGTATTTATTTATTTAGAAATACACGTACGTCAAGCCTAGGTCTAAAATTTAAATTTAAATTGAAAGAGTGCTTAAATCTCTAGTTTAACAAATAAATATTGAAGATTTACGATTACATATTACTCAAGGAATAAAAGGGCCCTTCTGGGTAATAATTTTTGCAAAATTTTAAACAATCATTTAGTAAATAAACATTAAGGTAAAGAAAGCCCAGAACGGCCGTTCTACTCCTCCCAGCTTCTCGATTCTTTTTGGGAAATGGAGGTGGGTTAGTTTTTAGTTAGTGATTATATTTTCATAATTTTAGGATAGTTATTAATATTTTTAATTTCCAATTAATGCTTTCTATATTTTAAATAGTTTTAGAAAAATGCGGAGTCGACGCGTGGCCGGGAGGCCTGCCTGACGATCCCCTCCGCTTGGCTACGCGTTCGTTGTCAATTACGCAGCCAATCGGAGAGATTGAACGGCGTCCTCACCGCAACGGAGCGCTCTGCGCTCGGCTGACTGGGACCGAGAGCGGTTTCCACCAGTCAGTGGGTTTTCCAAATTTTCCAGCGAGTGGTCGCATCACTCGTGTCGGTTGTATTTTCAACAGTCTGAATAAAAAGTACCTCAGCATCCACAGCTATCGGTTTCTTTTTTTTCCGGTCCCTTAGCCTCAGTCTGATTTCGCGTCTTGTGAGTTTTCTCTGTATCATTTCTCCGAATCGTGTAGCGCAGTATTGTACGATTTTCCGGTTCTTCCAGTTTGTGCCACCTTCCCGGTCGTAGCAGTGGTTTTTCTGACAAGTGGCACGTCGTATTTTGGACTAAACAACCCTCTTTATGTCAGAGGCCGTCAAAAATACGAGGGCTAATCGGCGTACTCGACGGCGTCGGGACCAAAGGGAGAACCAGGCTCTTAGACTGCAGCTGGAAGGGCCCCGTCAGATTCAAGGGGAATCCCGTTATCACCGCGCCGGAGCGTGCCACCTGCGGCCGGCAGAGCAGGTCCGGAGGACCGTCGCCGACCCGCGAAACCATCATATATCGGCTGAGCGGGCCAGGAGGGCCGCCGTCGGTCAGCATCGTCATCAGCGGTCAGAGGAGCGGACCAGGAGGGCCGTCCCTGACCACCGTACCCAGCCCTCGATAGAACGGGGCCGGAGGGCCGTCATCGAGCAGCGCCAGCAGCATCGTTTGGCTGAGCGGGCCAGGAGGGCCGCCGCCGGACCCAACTGCCAACAAGAATCGGCCGAGCAGGCCAGAAGGACCGCCGCCGCCGCGGAAAGGCAACGGGAAGAGGAAGCAGAGTGGGCACGCCGAGTCGCCGCCGCCACCCGACGCCGGCAAATCTCTGAACGCGAAGTCGGCCAACAATTAGCCATTGCTCAGCCACGTCGTGAAGGAAGTCCAGGGAGTGCCACCACCGATAATCGCCATCCGTGGGCCACCGAGGGCGCCACCGCGCCGGTCGTACATGAGGAATACGATCCAGAGGCACCGGCACTCGATAGGCGGGGAGCGTACCGTCTCCTCGAATTGAAGAAGGGAACATCGGGACTAACCGATCCGCGCCGCCGAGAAATCGTGAACGGCCGATATATTTGAGACTCCCGGCCTTCCACCTCGAGCCACGGTATGCTTTCCCGCCGTCGAAATTGACTCGCCGTGCGCCACCCGGAACAGCCGCCGCCATGGTAATAGATTGCCCAAATTCGCCACCCTGCCCTCGTGGCCTACGGGCGCCGCCGATTTCGCCACTACCACCACCCGGCGAATTAGTCGATGTAGTTTCACTGACGGACGAGGGGGCACCACCCACACCACCACACACACCAAGTACCAGAAGAGAGGGAAGTCCGGACCTGGATGTGCTTTTTCTGTCTGCTTTCTGCACCCCGGAGCAGTTCTCGCCGTCGCTGACAGGAACGTCGCCGCCACTTTCCGGAGAAGCCGTTTCCATTCCTTTCCACTCCTTCCAATTCCCGGACATTCGTCATCCCCCCCCCCCCCCCCCTCCTAAAAAAGGAAACCAAAGCCGCACTCGGCGACCAAAACTTCTCGCGCACTCACGCACGGCCTGACTGTGTGGCAGACTTTCAGGGCAACGCATGGTTGGCCGCCCGTTAACAAGCCGCCCCACGCGCGTTGCGCCCACAGTAGGCGGATCATCCCGTCTCTCTCTCTCTCTCTCGCACGCCTCAGACGCGTAGACGACCCGCAGGACGGTACACCCCTTCCCGTCTCACCATTCCTCGCACACCTTCGTGCGT
>NC_046662.1:117027430-117063698 GCF_010883055.1 Belonocnema kinseyi | reverse complement strand
CCCCCCCCCCCCACAGGCTTCATAGCTGGGGTAGACGACATTTTCTTCATTTTTAAAACACTTCAACTTTTCAAAAAATCTATTTGTGAACCTTAAAAGCTGATTCACTTATGAAGATTCAATTAAAATTAAAAGTAAGATTAACAACATTGATATATCTTTAAAAGAAATAATGCTTTAAAAAGTAAAAGTGCATCAATATTGCCTGCCAAAAATTAAAATGATACATAAAAATATTGGAACTTCATAAAAATATGAATGCTAGATTTGCATTGTTTAGGTTTACGGTTAAAGGATATTAATAGTTGAATAAATTAATTTGAATATTGAAATTTTATTTAGTTACACTAAAAGCTTCCTTTTTTCTATATTTATATCTGCACAAATAACACGCATTCTCATTTAAAAGTTTGATATTGATAATAATGAGAAAGAAATCTCACTTTTTACATAATTTTGATACTTTCATCTACTGAACAATTTTTCTTTTAATCTGAAAAACCTAGAAGAGTATTTTCACACCTAAAGAAACAAACCTTCACGATACCGGTACAGCGAGAAATAAATAAATAAATATATATACATATCAGTCAGTTCGAATCGGAATTCAAATCGAAGAACTGAACGCATCGAATGTCTATTCGAAAGACTTTAGAACTGCCGACTTCGAATCGGAATTAAACTTGAAAAACTGAACGCGCCAAATGCCAGTTAATTTCAGTATTTACTGCTGCTTCCTAACAAGGCGATTAAAAAAAAATTGTTGCTGTTATAAGCGACGATTGTAAGCATGACTCAGCCCATGCTATATTGGCGATTCAAAAAATTACTGAAAGCATGCAAAAGTTAACTAACTGTATTGTAATTGATGAAACTCACATTTCCGATGGCGCAGCTAGTTACTTCAAAAATCTTTTCAAAATACATGAAATGAATAATGTTAAACATTATATAAAAAAAGCTGCTTTCGGGAACGGGCACGGCCCGAACAATACAAGATGCATCCGACTTTGTAATAGAAGTTCAAAAATACACGACTGCAGTAAGTTTAATTTACTTGCCTAGAGAAGAAGTTGAAAATTTTAGGAAAAGAATTATTAGAATGAGAAATTGCTATTAAAATAAGAAATTGGTATTAGAAATTGCTATTAGAATGAGAACAAAAAAAGGAACAGTCAGGAATTCAAAAAAGGAACGTTTCAAAACATACGAAAGAAAACAACGAAGTTAAACTATTTGTATCCCAAACAGCACAAACTCCACTAGTTGAAGTTAAAAGAAACATAAGAAAGAAGACAAAAACGGTTAAATCCACTGCAAAAACTACCAAATCTACACATAAAACTTCTACAAAATCCACTAAAAAAGCTTCAAATACAAAACTTTCTTAATTTTTAACTTTTTGAAAAAAACTCAACGCGCAAAGGAATAGCGTTAAAATCCACGTAAAATGAGTGAAACATAATAAAAAATGTTGAACAATAAAGAAAATACGAGTAGTTTGAAAATTGTTGTACGACGTCAGATTTTGAGATTCTTTTTGAAACCGCCATATCTTCCGTAACTTTCACCTTAGAGAGAAATAAAAAAAGTAACTTGCTCTTATTTTGATACTTAATAACATATTTCAATTTAAGTCCGATCAGCGAGAGGTGCTCTACCACGCTGTCTGATTTCAGTTGCAAACGTTCAAATATTGTAACTTTAATCGACAACTGTGATTTAAGTTTCTGAGGAATTACATTCATAAGTTGGAACTAACCTTTTTTCCATTTGCTTTTAAAGAAGGTTCTCAAAACACCTGCGGATTTGGGGATTACCTTCTCATTGCAAAAATCGCCCTTCGTGCTCGAAAATTAGGTAATAGAGTAAATTGTCTTCAAAAAATAAAGGGTGTAGACAAATTTGAACATCATATAAGAATTAGGTATGTTTTTCAATAAAATATTACAAAAAAAAACACATTTGTTTTTTGTAATTTAGTAGATAGAGACAATAAATCGCAGGCTTTGATGCCGTTTGTTCAAACTTCAGTTCTTAAAATGATCTAACTTTTTGAATTTGGGACTAAATGAAAAATTTCATAAGAATAGTTTCGAAATATATTTTATATCTAGAAGAAATTTGAATTTACATTTCTTAATATATGGAAAAAAATTCTCTCTTTTTTCTCTAATTGTTAAAATGGTGAAAAGCATATAACTTTCTTAATTTCTGTCGAAATTGGAAATGTCACAAGGATAATTCTCAATTAATTTTGTCGCGTAAAGAAAACTATGACAAAAATTTCTAAATCTTAAAAAAAAATGTTATTTCAAATTTTGGAAAAGCTATCTTTTTTAATTTTGGTTTAATCAAAAAATCAAAAATGCTCTAAATTATTTAATTTTGGCTAGAAATACCCGGTTAACGAACTTTCAAAAAGTGTATCAAAATGTTATGATTTTCGGACTCAATGAGTGCCGAAACCAAAAGATCTGTTAAAAACCCTAGGACTATACCTCGAGGAAACAGGTTTATATTTTGGATTTTTCCAAAATTTAATTGCCATTTAGGATAAAAAATCTTAAATTTTCAATGTTTATCTAAAAATCGCTTTTAGCAATCCAAAAAACCTTCGTGTATCGAGTTTGAAAAAATTCTTGTTAATTTCAAAAGTTTTGATAACTTGAAAATTTCGAGCAGCTCGAAACATTCTAGTAGGTCGGAAGTATTCGAGTACTCGAAATTTTCGATTTCTCGAAGACATTCGAGTACTCGTAAAGTTTCAAGCTTTCTAGAAAATTCGATCTCAACTCGACTTGACTCGACCTGACTCGACTTGATTGATGAAAAGGTGTGTAATATTCTTACTGGACAGAAAGCATCTTCTGGCGGCAATATTTTTGGGGTTTGATCAAAACATGTTAACAACTTACCATATGTAGCTAAAATTCCATGCCATGAGGCACACATATTTTGTTCTAAGTCTTTCAACTCTTAGAACACGCAAAACTTTTTCTAAATAATGTATTTCATATTGTTAATAATCTCGGATAAACAATAGCATTTCTACATTGCGTTAATGCAAAGAAAAGGTTATTGAATCAACAAAAGAAGTTAAAGAGTTCAGGAGCCAGATCACTCTTCTGCTTTTCCAAACCAGGTTTCCAGGACTTTTTTTCTCAAAAGAAACAATCATTTATTTCGAAAAAATCAAACCTATTCATGAAAAATGATAAAAATGTGCATTTGTTTAACAAAACTGTTTAAATAATTACACAGGCACACGAAAAAAAGGTCTTGTCCACCAGACGAGATAAACATTTTTATACGTTTTTGGGATCGCTGAATCCGAATCAGGGGTTGGTTTGACTCGGTCAGGTCACATTTCGTATCTGTCAAGGCAGGAGGATTTTATACTACAGACTGATAGCCATGCTCAAAGAATGACTAACAAGTTCTATGTACCGGACGCTAAATACAAACAATTTATGTCGAGAACAGTTTTCAGTGCTTTAATTTTTTGTAGGTAAAACTGAAAATATAAACCACTTTGCTTTCTGGGTTTTTCCACGAATGTTCCAACTTTCATCATTTTTTTGAGGTTAGGAACGATATGTGACCTGATCGAGTCAAGCCAACCCAGATTAGAATTCAGCGACCCCAAAAACGTATAGATATATTTAGCTCGTTTGCTGGAAAAGATCTTTTTTCGTGTGCCTCTGTTATCAGTTTCTGTCACTATTAAAAATATGATAGCAAATAGTCTTTTGCAAGAAATTTCGAATTCATTCTGCAAAACAAAATCAATACTATTCATGAAAGAATAGACAAAATGTAGATTTTTTTATAAAACTTGTTAAACTAATTAACACTTTTTGGTCACTATTAAAAATATGACCGCAACGTATCTTTGGAAAGACATTTCAAGTTGATTCCTCAAACAAAATCAATGCTATTCATGAAAGAATGGTTCAAATGTGAATTTGTTTATAAAGATTCTTTAAAAAAGTAACATTTTTTGGTTAATATGAAAAATATGACCGCAAGGTTGTCTTTGAGAAGACAATTGGGGTTGATTGCTCAAAAAAAATTGTTCATGAAGAAATGGTTAAGATGTGCATTTGTTTATAAAAATTGTGAAAAAAATTAACATTTCTTGGTCAATATAAGAAATAAGATAGCAAGGAGTGTTTGTCGAAACATTTTAAGTTGAATCCGCTGAAAAAATCAAGCCTTTTCATCAAAAAATGGTTAAAATTTGCATTTGTTTATAAAAATTATTTAAATAATTGGAAATAATTAGCTATTCTCAGTTTACTGTAAACGCACATCATTATCTGTGATATTCTATACAAAAGCTATGGGTTCAAATTAGCTTATCGTTGCGAATCACGAAAAAATGACTTTTGTAATTAATTTTTTTATACAATTATTTTCAATTTTTGTTGTTACCCTTACCCGCTGAAAATTATTTTTAGTTAGTTATTACGTTAATCAATTACCCTTATTAAATGAATTTGAGAGTCTTAGAAGAAATGGTACCGCGGAAAAGTACAGCAAGAAAAAGTTTTAACTTTGTTGTTAAATAAAAAATTCCTTGACGAAAATTTTATTTGTTTTTTTTCAGATTACAATAGGACTTTTGGTTTTTGTTTATTCGTTGTGGTCCAAATTTGGTCGTTGGATTCTTATATTTTGATACACTGGGCGACGTGGAGAAGCCGAAGGCAGTTGCCCGTTATTATTTAGCTGGTTCGCTTGTCCAGTGGCGCACAAATTTGGACCGATCTCCGACCGACGTAATATTCGTCATAAGATACGCTTAGAAAACCACGTATAATAGGTTGAATATTATACGTTACCAATAACCTTGCCTGAACCATCGAGAACATTGCACGAAGTTTGCGCAGTAGACAAAATAGCGGGCTGCACCGTTGCGACCCAATTTATTGAGGTTTCCAAGAAAATTGAAAATAATTTCTTTTTGGAAATTATTACTTTTGAAAAAATTTGAGTAAGTTTATGAGATTTTAGGAATGACTTTTGCAATCATAATTTACATAAAAATAACATTTTAATTTCTTAAATTAAAATTATTTCTTGAAAAAAAGATCCTACTCCATCTTCACTCCATTGGGAATCGAACCACAAAACTTATGATTTCCGGACAGGTGCTTTTTCAATTAAGCTATTAGAGGGATCAGAATAAGAACTCTTAATTCAAGAGCATAACGCTAATTTTTTAGCTAGGTGTTAATGGTACAAGTAATTATTTAAAAAAATTTTTATAAATATATAGCAGATAAATTTAAAAAATTTTTAAATAATTACTTGTACTATTAACACTTAGCTAAAAAATTAGCGTTATGTTCTTGAATTAAGAGTTCTTATTCTGATCCCTCGAATAGCTTAATTTGAAAAGCACCTGACCGGAAATCAGAAGTTTTGTGGTTCGATTCCCAATGGAGTGAAGATGGAGTAGGATTTTTTTTTCAAGAAATAATTTTAATTTAAAAAATATTATTTTCCATCTAGTTTTATCAAGACGTTACGCATTTTCTGTTATTGAAGATTCTTAACTTGATCGATATTGTGTAGATTTTCTGCCTGCATGGTTTGGAGGGTTGATCTACTGTCGGTAAGGTACAATCTCTGATGATATAGCAGATAAATTAAAAAATTTTTAAATAATTTTAATTTCTGTTATTCAGAGAATAATAATTATTATTAAAAATAATTTTATGTCCACTGACTACATATTTCTTTATTAAATTATTTAAAGAAAATTATTCTAAGAATGATTTAAACAAATCTGCAAACAACATGATTTTTAATAAATATATAGTTGGAATTGAAACCTCCGACGTTTCACTCATCAGAACGTATTTAATTGCCAACGAATTTTAAAATAATTCAATATCATTGGTTTTATACATATAATAACTTTAAAAAAGTAATTAAATTGACTTCAATTTCTGAATTATGTGTACGGAATTAATACTATTCATCTTTTAAAATTTGTTCTCGATAGAATGCATTTAATTGACTTCAGCTTTCGAAGGTTCCGGATGCAACTTAATGGCATTGGTTAGCACCAAATCATCACTCGCTGTAGAGAATTAAATTGTCTCCAATATTCACGTTTGCCTCACGGTACAAAACAGAATTAAATTGACTTTAATTTAAACCGTACATCTCCTAATTAAAATTTATACACAGTGCTTTCACAATAAAAGGTATTAAAATGGATATTTCGAACATGCTATTGATTACGCATTGAAAACTGTTGAAAGTCTAAGATATGTGTATACATATTTATTAAATTCGATTCACACCTTCTTAACGGTATGGTTAACGCGCGTCGAAAGATCGATGTTTTGTTACGATTGTCGGCACTATTTTATTTTCAACATTTAATCGAAAAAGGTTAATTATTATGGTGTCTTTATATGTATTTTGTCGTCAGTTGCTATTCAGAGCCCTGCACGCAAAATGAATAGGGTAGATCAGATAGGGTACACTTTTTTCCGGGTGTTCAGAATTTTTTATTTTTCGCAGACGTTACATACCTATGCTTGGAAGAGCAATCAAGCGACATAATTGATAACTATCATAACAAATTTGATAAAAGTGATGCAAAACGCAAGATCCCTCAATTCAGTGGCACATATATATTGCATTCCTTTCGCTCCTTTTTATAGATACATTAAATCTGGCAAACAGAAAAGAAATTGTAAAGAGATTTCGCTGTTTTCATTAGGGAAAAAGCAGAAGACTTTAACATTTTTTAACTAAAGCGGCTTTTAATCTTATAAAAATCACTTTTCAATCTTTAAATGTTCCCTGAACCTTTATTGATATACCAGAAAATTTCCCAAACAAACGTTTCCTGATTTCAACATTTCCTTGCTTTTGTATAAATAAATAAATAAATACATACAATCATAAAAAAGCCAAAACCTAAATGGACCCAGGGTACAGCGTATTCAACGGTGACTCTGGAATACCGGGCGACCTCTCAGAGTATGCGGCCTTATCTTTGCATGTAAGGCTCTAGAAGGATAGACGAACCTTTTTCCCAGGCTGTTCGTGGGAACAACAGAAACACCACTAAACCAACAAAAAAATTGTAGATGCAGCTCAAAAAGATCGCACGCTTCAGCACGTTTCCCATCAATTATTGCGAAATCAAGTCGTCCACCTCTCGAAGAAGAGGAACTGGTGTATGAATAAGTCACAGGCTAAGAGGAGAAAGCGCCATTAAGACCAGTTGTGGAAAGCGGGCACATTCTGAGACATGATCGCGATTTCAGGACAAGAAGGAACATTAATACACAGGTTTCTCTTAAGCCACAAGATCTGGCTGAAATGGATACCTCGGGACCATCAATTGTTCAGTTTATGGTGCTGCGAGAGCTTTGGTTGATTAAAATGGTAGTCTAAAACCGAGAATGGAACAAAAGACCAGAAGGTGCTTGCATCAACTAAACAAGAAGATTCGATGGACAAGACAGAATGCGTCCCGTGTTCAAAGTGTGATTGACTAAATTATATTTGGTAGAACGTTTACGGAAAGAGTTCGAAAGATAAGTTCGTCCCAGAACTGAGGATCTGAAATTACAAGCTGAGCAAGGCAAAGCTGCTGACAATCAAGCAACATATTGTTGACAAAATACAGGTGTTATCTGACCCAAGGAGGAGGATATGGAATAAGAAGAGATGAGGCAGGGAGCATCAACAGTTTCTCGCTGACCAATATCGTGCCTACAGCGATCTTTCTTTTTCTGTCAAAAAGCCACCCAAGCACAATTGGAGAACTTTCTGCAAAGCGGTATACAAGATGCCAAAAGCAATTAGGTTGAAAGAAAATATTAATAATACCATCCGCTTCAAAGAATGTTGTAATAAACTGATAACATCTGAGGAGAAATGTCCATAAAGCAATGCCGAAGAGGTAAAAAAAGCACTTAGGGGCACCAAGAACTTTTCCGCTGCAGGACCAGATGGTATCAAAAACTTCTGGTGAGAGCAGTTTACTTCTACACATCAATATATCGACCTAGAAACCTCTGCGGCGTAACTGAACATCGCGAGCATAAGGCCACTCCGTTTTTTATATAGATGGCCTAAAGATCAATGCTTGTGGCACAAGCAAACTTCACCTTGCCTTAAATATCGCGAAGAACTGCACGAGAGAGATTGGTACGGACTTTGGATTGGAAAAGTGTGCTAAGATTAATCTGCAGAAAGGTAAGATTGCAGGCCATCCTGATCACCCTGAGCTTGTAGATATAAGGGTTATTATACACCTTTAATACCCGGGGGTGCCTCAAAGCCGCTTGCAGGACGTAACATCAGTGCAGGAATCTTTCTGAAGCAGATTCAAGCATCTTCTTCGACAGATTTGGACTTTATCCATTATCTCGGTTATTCTCTACTCTCTTGGGGTGGTTCAATGGATGAAAAACAAGCTTACATTCCTTGATACCGCCATGAATAAGATCATGCATTTGCATAACAGCTTGTATGCAGCTTTGTGGCTCTCACCGTGTTTTCGGCAACCGTGTTCTACTGAACGATCCAGGGCAATAGAGTCGATTGTGAAAAACGAGAACTGCACATTTTTTTGGACCTACGATTTCCGAACAGCAGTCTCTATTGTGCTTTCAATGCCTGACATCGTTCTCCAAGACTTCGAGAAAAGAACTATATTCGTGATCAAATTCTCGGTTCCGACCGAAAACAACATCACTGCCAAGGAGAAGGAAAAGGAGGGTAGGTATCAACATCTTAAAAGGAAGCTGCAACGACTGTGCCCAACATATTCGGATAAACTAATTTTCCTTGTGATCGGTGCTTTTTGGTGAGCGAAACTACCACTTTTTCGTAACCTTAAAGCCATATCCGCGTCCCATTAATATGCTAAAGCATTTGCCAGACGGATGCATAGAGCTGTCATCCGTGGGTCGCTTCGTGTATTTAAGACACGCAAGGGTATCGCCGGCCTGTCGTTGAGATTTTCTTGCACCCAGTGACCACGCATCTGAGTGCCGTAATTCGCATTTCGTTCTGACCTAAAAAAATTATGGAAGTTGGAACTTTTACGGAAACACCCAGAAAGCAAAGCGGTTATATGTTTTCAGGGTCGCTGATTCCAAATTTAAAGGTCATTTGACTCGGCGAGGTCGCATGTTTTCAGCTACCCTGAAAACATATAAAGGCTTTAGTTCCGGGTGTTTTCATGAATGTTCCAACTTTCATCATTTTTTTGAAGTTAGGAACGGAATGTGACCTGAACGAGTCAAACCAACCCCGCAATCAGATTCAGCGACTCCAAGAACGTGTAGACATGTTTATCTCGTCTGGTGGACATGACATTTTTTTTCGGGTGCCTGTGTTATTAAATGCAAAACGATTTCAAAATACGAACATTTCAGCAATGCTTGCAGTTTGAAATAAATTTCCTATTCTACTTATTCTACCTGTAAAGATCTGGAACTGGCTAGAGTATACAGCAGTCTGAAATGTCTTTCAGGAATCGAGATAAAATCAGGAAGAAATGTAATTAGGTCTTTCACAGTATTTAATTTCTGGTTACGCGTGTCGGATAAAAACTATGTAGGTCCGGCTAGAGCGTACTCCAGGGTCAAATGCCTTTTAGGAATCCAGTCGAAAACTAGTAGAAAGAAACATCGGTCTTTGTTAATCTTTATTTTCTGGTTTTGTTTCACGAATAGAAACCGGTAAGAGTGTACACCAGTGTCGAATGCAATTTATGAATCGGATAAAAATTAGGTAGAAAGAAAGTTCGGTCTTGGCCAATATTTAATTTCTGGTTCTGATTGTGGGAGCAGAACTGGGCAGGACCGGTAAGAGTGTATGTTTGCCAGTGTCAAATGCCTTTTAGGAATCTGGTCGAAACTAGGAGAAACGATAATCGGTCTTCGACAACATTTAATTTCTGGTACTTCTTGTCGGATGGAAGTCGGGAAGGAGGGGTTAGAGCGTACAGCAGTGACATTTACGTTTTTCAAAATAGACAGAAACTGGGTAGGGCCGGTTAGAGCATACAGGAGTGTCAAATCACTTATAGAAGTCAATTTTTGGTTTTTGCCAATATTTAATTTCCGGTTGCGCTTGGCGGATAGAACTCAGTTATGACCACTTAGAGCTAAGAGCAGAGTCAAATGTCTTTCCACGTTTCAGGTAGAATCCATTTGGACAGGAACTTCGTTCATTATTAGTACTTAATTCCTGGTTCCGCTTGTCGGATAGAAATGGGAAAGGAGCAGCTAGAGCATACATCAGAGTCAAGTGCTTTTTAGGAATTAGATACAAACCAGGTAGGACCGGTTAGAGAGTAAACGAGTGTCAAGTGGCTTTTAGAAAATATGCAGAAACAAGGTGGAGACAAATTTCGATATTTTCTGTACACCAGTGTCAAATGTTTTCACGTTATTTTGCACAAATTTCTTAATGTGATTAACGCTATCAGGTCTTATTACAACAGAAAAGTTTCCATTCATCACAAATGTTTGTAGGTACTTCTTAATATTCTCAATTTTAGAATTACCAGGGGGTATGGTCATCGCCTCGACATCAAGATAAAACTTATTGTTTCCCACATCAACGTTAGTAATTGAATTAAATTTATGTAGTTCAACCGGACCCAAGGAATAATTTTTATTCTTTGAAAATTTATTAAATAAGAATAATCCACCTCCAGCACAAATGGGTTGCCTGAAATAGAGTGATCAATTTATTCAAAATTATCTCTTTCTGTATAGTCTTGATATCGTTCATGATTAGATTTTAGGAAAGCTACCAGCATCTAATTCGGAGGGTGGTTGAAGGTTCATAAAACTGTCAAAGTACAATATTTGATTACCGCTTTCTTAAATGCTATCCAATGTCCATTAAGGCCGTCTTTGTTATCATGAAGTAATAACTTCTTACATGATACAATTATTTGCATTCTAGAAGTTTTTGTTGAGCGATTATATTTTGAAGAAAATCGCAGAAAGAAGCGAGCTCCACTCACCGATTACACTTATCGTAAATGAATTACATTAAAGTATAATTATGATTAGCAGTGAGAATTGAAAATATAATACATTATCAAATAATAGTAATTATTAAAGCCAACGAAGTGTGAAGCGCGCTACCTGATCACTTGTTATGTAAAAAAGAGGCACTCTTAAATTAACTGTTTAGTTATGATAAAAGTGTATTAAATGTTTTATAGCATTCTTATTATATTCATATGGTTCCTTTCTTTACCGGATTCCAATTTCAAATATATGCCACTTGATAATAAATAATTTTTACCTTTTGAGATAGTAATGCTTTATTGCATATTTTGCAGCTATGGCAGTATTGTTAAAGAGACAGAATCCACTTGCAGCGTTTTGATCGGCGTGATGCCCAGGGGGTCTAATTATAGCAATACCACTTTGACTTTTATGGGTTAAAACATTATCAACAACTTGTAAAAGAGATCCAGCAGCAACTCTGGCACTAAACCAACTATCAGTATGCAAATAAACTGAACCAAATTTCGACGCTATTTCCGATACGTTTGCTACATCACAAACTGCAGTACTTTTTATCACATCCATGTAGTCCTTTGAATGAACTAATAATAAATCTTCTTCTGTTGCCATCCTTCCCTAAAAAAAATTTAAATGTTATAACAAATTATTTAGAAGAATTGAAATAATTTTAAAGGTTTCGTAGGAAATCCTTATAATCTCATGCCAGAAGCGCGTCTGTTCGTTTTTTACCTCACATAAAAAAACTATTTAAGCCAACAACATGAGGTGTTGTATTTGTTTAAGTTACGCAGTAAAAAGACCGATCAGTTCACTGGAGCAGGAACAAAAGAGGGAGTAAATCATGTTTAATAGACACTATACTATGATCTGTTTATTACTCGAGAAATAATGTGTGTTTTAGCAAACAAAACATGGTTTAGGTACCTTGATATAAGGACAATTTAGTATCACTAGCTCATGAGTTTCTTCCAGAAAACACCATTTTCACAAAGAACTGTAACGATCAGTACCAATAAGTGGTCGCCATTCCTATTATGGCTATGCACTTACTTCTCACCACCATTCCAAGTTGCTCAGTCCGCCTGGAGAAAGCCGGAAGAGAAAAGAGACAAGAAGAGCATTAACATAATTCGCGAACCCGATTATATCATCCTAAATCACACACGTAACAGTGTGCGCCCCGTAAAGAAATATTTGTGGCGGAATCCGATGAGACTTGATTATGTTTCATTTTTATATCATTTTAGTCGCTCATTATCTGGACTATAAAAAGGATTTATATCACGACTGTGAGGTTTTTTATTCGCCCCATAAAGTTACATTGGAAGCTAGAAGCTTTACGTTTAGCATGATTTACTTCGGAGATGGCCTAAATTGAAGATTTTGGCACGTAGTGTTTTGATTAAAAAATATCTATGTTATATTGGTCATTTTTATGAAAAAAATTAGCAATAGAAACCTTTCGTAAAACTTGGTAAAAAAATATTTTCTTCTTTAGATTTATCTCTACTTCTACGAACCTCTTGCTTCAGTTTGCTTGCTAACCTCTTCACGAACTGATTCTTACATTGTAATTCATGAGCGTATAAAGAAATCATCGACATTTTCGATCTATAATTTTCAACAGAACTTTACGGTTTAGCACGCACAGCGTCCGAAGATCTATTGAAAAACTGGAGTTTGGTATTTGTTTGTTGAAAAGGCCCTAAAAATTGAAAATCATAAAGTTAGTGTCGCAATAACTTTTAGGTTGGTTTATTAGATTTTCATAAAGCTTTTGTTACTTTTCAACACAAGCTTCTTTTGCATTGCATGTCCCGCAAATACGCAACCGATTTTAAAGTATACTTGTCAAATCTTTTCTCTTCGATTAATAGTTGGATTATGCGGATTCCCAAGGTTATTACCATGGTGGGCAAATGGGTGACTAAAGATAAGGTTAATGCTGAAACCTTCAAAAACTAAAGCAAACATGTGCCCGACGAGCGGGCGCATCCTTATAATGAAAAGTCTCGCAATTTTTCATATTGCGTTAATAGAAAGAATTGCAATTCAGGGAACTCCAAGATTTCACACAATTCAAGTAAATCAAAGTGTTCAACAAATTCAAGGCATGAAGAGCATTCAAGGGAATGCAGAGAATTGAAGGAATTAAGAGAATCTAAGGAATTAAGAAAAAACACAAATTTAGAGAATTCAAGGAACTCGAAAAATTCATGGTATTCATAGAAGTTAAGGAATTTAACGAATTCAGAGGATTCATCGATTTAAGAAGAAAAATCAATTCAGAGAATTCAAGGTACTCAGAGGATACGCGGAGTTCAGAAAATTGAAGGAATTAATTGAATCTAAAGAATTCGGAGAATTCATGGTATTCATTGATTTTATAGCATTTAACGATTCACGAAATTAAAGGAATTCAGTGTATTCAAAGAATTCAGAAGGTTCAAGGAATTTAAGGAATTCAGAGATTTCAAGGGATTCAGAGGTTTCAAGTTAGTCAGATAATTCAGGCATTTCGTGACTGCAAAGACTTTAGATAATTTATGTAATTCGAAGAATTCAAGGAACTAAAATAATTCAAGGAGTTCAGAGAATTTTTGGATTTCAAAGAATTCAGGGAATTCGAGGAATTTAGCGAATTAAATTATTTAAGAGAATTCAAGGAATGCGGAGAATTAAAGGAATTCAGCGAATTTAATGACTGAAGCAAATCCAAGGGATTCAAAGAATTCGAGGCAATCAGCTAATTTAAGTTATTCCATGAACTCCAGCAATTCAGCGAATTCAAGAAATTTAAAGAATTCAAGGAATTAAAAGAATTCCAGGGAATTAGAGAACTCAAGGCGTTCAGCAAATTTAAGGCATTCCTTAAGTGCAAGGAATTTAGCGAATTCAAGGAATTCATGGAATTAAGGGAATTCAGAGAGTTCAAGTAAATCAGGGAATTTAAAGTTATTAGAGAAGTCAAGGAATTCAAGGTACTCAACGAATTTAACGAATGCAGCGAATTCACGGAGTTCTGGGAATTCAAGGGAATTCAGAGTATTCAAGGAATTAAAAGAATTCAGGGAACCCAGGCAATTCCTTGAATTCAGAGAATTAAAATAATTCCCCATTTCTCTTAAGCACTTGACATCTTGAGTAAATCCAGCCATCCGATTGGGTTTCAACACTAAAAATTACATAAAAAACCACTACCATATCATACTTCCTTTCAAATTCTAAATTCGGTCACTTGTTTAATCAAAAATATTTTGTACAGTCGATCAATGGTATCTTAAACAATAATTAAGGTATATTCAAATGAAAAATATTAAATAAGAAGAAACTAGTTACTTCTTATCGAGGTATCTCATAAAAATGATGTGCTAAAAAATCAGTGTCTTATCGCAGAATACAGATTATTGAACAATAAACAATTCTGAACATTTTGCATCAAGCAAACAGATTTTCGTCAGTTAGATCTACTCAGGAATAAACCAAAAGAAATGTTTAAAAAAGGTCACCTTCATTGATCGGTAAATAATCTGCCTACCGAATGTTGTCCATCTTTGAGACACTGTGAAACAGGGACGACTGACAGACATCGTCGTAAAACTGTTTTTTTTTCGATTCAGGGGGTCTCGAAATGTGGAGATGTAAAGAAATCCGCGATAGTTCATTTTCACATAAAATTAATGACTTCATGTTATGTGTGGGAGTGTAATAATTATTGAAAAATCCTCCTCTCCGTTACAAGGTACATTAGAGTCTTTCCTTCCGCTTAAGATTGTTGGGCCTGATATCGCTTACGTTGACTCCATGAGCAAATCCTGGAAGTCTCTAGGATGACTTGTAGAGTACCCTAATAGCTTAAAAGGAGCAAGGAATCCTTGTCAAATTGAACTCGGATTTTCTTTATTCAGAGTCTTAAGCTCCCGTTTTTATTATCAGTTTATCCCGTACAATGTTATTACGGATAAACTGAATGCTAAACTCGAGGGAGTACTAGAAGCTCTCGTACGACTCATATATGGTATACCAAAATATGAAGAGTGAATACATTACCCCATATCTACAATGGGTGATATTACTTAATGTGGGTAAGAGAAGAAACTTTTTTATTGGCAATTTGATTTAAAATCTTCTTTTAACAAAACGCCACAGTATCTTTTTAGATATTTTTAAAAACAGAAATATGAGCTTACCCGGCAAACGGGCCTTTCTGCTACATCCGCAGTGTTTAAAATTTTGTTGTAAAGCCTAACTAGATGCAATCTAACTAACTTTGGGGAAATTAAGTATTTACTGTGCAGATACAGGGTGTCCCAGACTCAAATATACTGACTTATATAGCTGAATACATTTTTTTTAATTAATCAAAAATTCCTTTTCCAAGAATGAATGTGAGTTTCAGTTTTTGAGTAATAAAATATGTAAGCTGCAACAATCTGGAGCATCGTACAAACACTCCTGCGTGCGTGGGGGAAGTCTAACGCAGTGTAGTGACCGCTCCTCTCTCGACACTAACCACATCTCGGCGTTCGCTTCAATAATAACACTGAGACAGACTTCACTTCCTGTACGAACGTATTTTTATACCGCGGTTCTGATTGATCCAGCCTCAAAATTTTACAACTCAAAAACTGAAACTTTAACAGATTTTTGGCAAAGAAATTTTCGATTAATTTTATTTTTTATTTTTATATAGCTATATAAGTCCAGAAACTTAAATTTGGCTCACCCGATATAATTAGGAGCCTTATACAGACTCACTTAACCTTCTGTCTTCTTATGATAATTGCACTACTTACGATAAAGTAAGAAGTGCAAAAACATTAAGAATGAATACCGATAACTTACTGGAGCTCGGTTAATGGAAGAAACCATACATGAATGTTAACGATATACGATTTTAAAGAAATTTCGCATGGTACTTATATTCACTTGTTGTACAGAAAATAAATACTAATTTTGGCATAGCACTGATAGCGCAATCGTTTATCAAGGAAGCTGTAGTAATTTGATTATTAAGTGGTCTTCGCAGACTCGCTACTGTAGCTTCGTGCTTTAATGTTCTAGATAATCCTTCACAAGGACCTTTTCCATGGGAAGTGGCATAAAAATGCCATTCTCCCTTGATTTCGAAGTATTATTCGAAGTCCGCCACGTAGATCAAATTACATTTATTCTTATGTTGTGAATCAGATGTATAGGTGAAATGTATCAATTTTTTATATGATATCGACTTGTTAGCTCTAGAATTAGTTTCTTTAAGAACAAATTAACAAAAGTTGTGTCGTGGTGAAAGCAATCCGAAATAATCATAAAATTGTCATGTACTACTTGCCTTAATTCTTAAACGGTAAACAACAAAGGCGTGAATCGTTACTTGTTTCTTAAACCAGTAGCAATTCTGAAAGACATTCTAAATTACGTTAGTAGAATTTTGACCAAAATCGCATAACACCAAAAACACTCCTGAGAAGGGATTTCTTGGTACAGAAAACAGGTATGGGCTCTTTAAATACCATGGTGCGTAAAATGTCTTTTTATGACACATGCACGATTTTAGCCTTTTTCGACGCCTATGAAGCGGGGCTAAAGCTCAAGTTTTTCTACCTGGGAAGTGAAAAGTGACGTCAGAGGTGAATAATAAAAATTATACATCGATGTGCTCGCATTTTACGATGATCAGCTTTCTCACCGTAAAAATGTTAAGGAAATTTTGATTGCAGATAATACAATTTTGCGGTAATTTATGGAAAGTTAATATAAATTGCCTGTATAAATAACCAAAAGTTTCAGGAAATTTATAAAAATGTTTAAAATTGAATATTGGGTCATTTATAGTAATTTATCATATTTACTTGTAAAATTAACATAAATGTCCGAGAATTTCCATAAATTTCCGGAAATTAGTAGACCTTCTTGAACTGAATTTTGGGAAACTTATAGTAAGTTCCCACAAATTACCCTTTAAATTACTGCAAATCATGCTTCCTTTATTAGAAATCTAATATAGACTGAAATCATAACTGTATTTGGGGAAATATCTGAAATTATCTATTTGTTATAAACAAAAAATTTTCACGCTGCGCGAGCACATACCCTCTTTTTTCTAAAGCTCTTTCGGCTTTAGCGAACACATTCTCATCATGTATCACGTCCTTCGCACTCCACGTAGCCCCAAATGTCCTATTTTCTACATTATGCTCAACACTTTCATGTCAAATATAATACATTTTTTATATACCTCTGTCTAAGATTAGGTATTTAGATTTTGCAAAATAAAGTACAAATTGAATTTGCAATGATTACTTCAATATTTGTTTATTATTTTCCGTTGAATGTTATTTTTAGCTGCCCTGAAACATGTATCATTTTAATAAATTTATATTATTATCATTCATAATATGAATGAAAATTAAAACAATCGTATTATTATTGACTTGTTTTTATCATTATTTTTTATTTTTAATCTTGTTTTTTACGATTAAGCAAACTACCCTTCCTATCAAAAAAATATTCGTAAAAAATTTGAAAATTTTTTTTTCAAATAAATTTGTTCTCACTTATTCTCGTAGCTTGTATCGTTTTACTCAAATATAATTTTTTTATTTTAAATGTTGTGTTTCAAAAATAAAATAAAAACTACTTAGCCTACCAAAAAGTAATTCCTGAAAAGTTTGCTGTTCTTTTTAAGGTGCTGAATTTTCGCCAATCTATCTCTTCTCGTCTCTTGCTTTGTTTGGCTTTAAATGTTAATTTTCGTTTGGTTTTTTGAATTTAAAAAATGCTATAACTTTGGACATTTTTATTTTCTCAAAAAAAAAACTTTTGAAAGTAAATTGTACGCATTTGGATCTTCTACAAATAGATGTCGAAAAATTTTAAATATTAAAAAAAGTGGTCTCAAAAATTTTTTAAATGCCCTAACTTTTTAAAATTTCTTGAAAAAAGCTGGCTAAGAAACTCGTTTTTTCTTTTCATATCCTTATGAAATGTACTAAAGAGGAATCCAATCAAATAATTCCTTCAAGTGTTACGTGTTTACAGCCTACAACGACAGTGACGACAACGACGAAAACGACAACGAACACAGACAGACACTAACGTAAAAACTATTTTTTCTGACCCAGGGGGTCTCAGAACGTCGACATTTGATGGAATCCGTGAAAGTCATTTTTCACATAAAACTAATACCTTCTCGTTAGGATGAGAATGTTATAATTCATTACTTTTCGTGCGATCAAAATTTTATATTTTATCGAAATTCACAAAGTTATTTAGACAGCCTTGTAGGGCCTTGAAAAAATAACGTTTTTGTTCTCTAGGCTGTTTCCCCTATCACACTTATTTTGGCTGCAAATGTTCGTTTTCGTTTGGTTTTTTGGATTTAAAAAATGATATAACTATAGTAATTTTTATACAATAAAAAAAATTAATTGAGGTAAATTGTTCGTATTTTGGTCTACTATGAATATCTATCGAAAGAATTTTCAAGTATTAAAAAAGTGATCTCAAACAGTTTTCAAAATGCTGTAACTTTCTGAAACTTCTTCGAAAATAACTGGCTAACAAACTCGTCCTGTCTTTTCATATCCATATAAAGAGTACCAAAGGAAATTTAATCGAATAATTCCTTAAAATGTTACCGTGTTTACAGACTACAACGAAAATAACGACAACGACCAAAACGACGGCAGACAAACACCAACGTAAAAACTATGTTTTCTTACTCAGGGGATCTCAAAACGTCGACATTTGATGGAATCCACGAAAATCATTTTTCACATAAAACCAATAACTTCTCATTAGGATTAGAATCTAATATATATTCGATTCGAGAAAATTAATCGTCGGTTTTGCATCTGCAAGCTATTTGAGTCGAGGCTCAGCTGCCATTCATTTTATATTTTGATGAATTTTACAAACACAAAGTGAACTTGTGCGAATAACGCCGTCAAGAATAAATTTATCAAATATTTGTTTCAATTTTTTTCTTACATTCTACCCTAGGTTCAAGCTTGGTTATTAAAATCGCAAAACTTCAAATAATTATTGCACTTGTCACGTGATTTGAAAAAATTCAGAACAATAATATTTTTATAAATATTGCTAAAATTTATTTAAATGTGACAAATTATGATTTTTTAAATCGTGTAAATATTGATAAATTTTTAAGATTTTGCGACTTTTCTGTATCAATATTTGATATTACTGTGGATTCAACATTATGTAGTTAATTTCTGTTAGCCTACGGGCGGCGAATTTCGCTTAAACTAGGAGCGACAATACTTAAATCCGCCATTGACAAGAACTTAAAATATGTACATTTTTTCAGAATTATTCAAATTTGTCAAAAACAGCGAGATTCGAAATAGCAATGATATTTTTTCTCTTCCTCTGCTTATTTCTTATTTTATGAAATGAAAACGTGAACGTGAAAAAAGAAAATCATTTTCACGTGTTGCGCATTTTGTGCCTATTTTATTTAATTTATTTTTTTAGAGTGAATTTATTTTTATCAAACGAATCGTGTTCCGTCGATTTTTTTAACAAACAATTTTAGACTTAATTCAAGCTTTTTTCGGAGAAAGTAATGTGTCAAAAGGGCGACGTTCGTGGCAAAAACTTTTTCCCAGAGAAATCTTAATACTCTGAAAAGTTTAAATAGCTCTAAAAAGAGGTTCGTTCATCAGATTATCAATAAAAGAGAACGATCAACACGAAAAAAAGGTTTTAACACATGTTTCTATATGTACGAATGTATGTATGTCGGTCTGTGAGCACGATAACTTTTGAAAAAATTAATCTTTCAGATTGGTCGCCTTTGTTACACTCTTTTAGTACCGAAAACTGAACGTCAAATTCGTTAGCCAGGTATTTTGGATACAAAATTAAAAACTTAAAAAAATTTCTAAACTCATGAAAGAATTTTTTTTAACAATTAAAAATTCAATGTACGGATGCTCGAACACTCAAGTCAAACATTTTATCCTCACGACTTTTTTCTATACAAAAAAATTATCCGATTCAAAGCATTTGCAAGGTGAAATTAAATTAAATTTAAAAAAAAACACTTTTTGAAATCCATACAAGATTATTCTAACAATTTTTTCATTTTTCATGCGAAAATTAAAGTTTTTATTAAAAAAAAAAATAAATAAAAAACCGAAAATTCTATTTTGTTATCAAATTAAGCTAGCTACGAAAAAAGCTGAATTCACAAAAATTACGTGCTTAATAAGCTCCAAATTTGTTATTGTTTATTTTTTTTATAGGACAGGTAGATTTGGTTTTATTCGTAAAAAAATCACACAAAAAATAAAAAGATAAAAATCTGGGACAAACGACACAACACATGGAAAAAGCAATAGGACAAAAGTTTTCACCCAAAAAAGCTAAAAATTCCTTATAAATTATTTTTTAATGAAACGCGCTGTTTTCAGACATAAGGTTTTTAGCATGCTAAATCCGAATCCGGTGTCGGTTGACCTTCATTAGTTCAATATCGAGGTCATTTAAAGGTCAAACCAACAAAATAATCTCAAAAAAATTTGTAGAAATTTATGTATAAGTTTTAAGAGTCGTAGAATCTAAATCCTAGGTCACTTTGACCATGTCTAGTATTTTCAAGGTCATTGAAATATGAAAATAACAAGCCATATATCGAGTTTGATGGACCTTCATCAATTCACGTACAAGCTCATAATAAGATCAAAAAATTAACAATCCCTCATAAACAATTACGATAGACATATTTTTTTGTATCAACTTGTGTTCATGTTTCCCGCTCATATCGTACTCTATTACTATCAAATGATCAACGTAACGGTTTTTTTCGCTTTTTGCCTGTAGTTTTACACTCTCTTTTCAGTTACCAGCAGTAATCAGCCATCATAGCGACATCCCATCTGCCTTAGTAGCGCTTTTCCATTTCTTTTATGGCTTGATGGAAGCGCTCTCCTTGCTCTTCACTGTAATCGCCACAATTCTCTGGATATCGATCCAGGTGATTATGCAGGAAGTGCAATTTGTATGACATCAGGAACCGCATTTTTCCAAAGTTCTTAATCATTTCGGCTACTTTAAATTTATAATTTTCACTTCTTTTATTTCCTAAAAAGTTTTTCACAACTTCCTTGGAACTGAGCCATGCATCCCTTTGAATTTTTGTCATTGTCGTTGGAAATTTATCATCTTGTAAAAGTCTCCTTATTTCTGGACAATCAAAAATTCCTTCTTTCAACTTGGCATCAGATTTATATTGAAGCTTCTTTTCCAAGTATTTAAAACATCGACCATTTGCATCTAAGGCTTTCACAAATTGCTTCATGGCTCCTAATTTAATATGTAATGGAGAAATCAATACTTTTTTTGGGTCAACCAGGGCCGATTCAATGATATTTCCTTTTCCTATTTCAAGTGATTTCCTTTTAGCCCACTTCTGATTCGTGTAATGTTTTTCGTGATCTCTACTATCCAAAAGGCACAAGAAACACGAATTCTTTGTAAATTCAGACTGCTATCCTAGCAACCTACATGAAACTTTGAAATCACCACATGTAAGCCAATTATATGTTTTGTATTCAATGGCCTCTAGAAGTTTTTTAAGACTAGTGAAGGATTCTTTCATTGTCGTAGTGTGCGACAGGTACTGCGGCATATTGATTTGTGTTGTGAAGTATTACAGCTTTTAAGCTTATTTTTGATGAGTCAATAAACAGTCTCAAATCATCATCTTATAAGTATTTTGTTTAAGTTCTTCCATCAGTCCTTTAACATTTGAACAGTACACTAATTTTTCTTCATCAAAGACTTTTTCTTCGAAATACTGCGTAAAACTCTTACTAATTTTTCTATAAAACGTTACTTTCGTACCTTTTTCAAATAAATTTTTACTTTTTAAAACTGAAGCTAAATGTTCCGCAGCATTTTTAGGTAGTCCCAAATCTCTTACGAGATCATGAAGTTCGGACTGTGTACATTTTTCAGCAATTCTATTGCATACACCACCTGGTTTATAAACTTCATCAGAGCTTTCACTGCTATCGATTTCATATTCATCTTGATTTTCATCAACGGTCTTAGTGCTTTTGTCGTCGTCATCATCATCATCATCTTTAGATTCAATTGATAAATTTTCTATACTATCAACATCCACCTCATCAATCGTTTGAGTGCTTTCAACGGCTTTTTTTACTGATCCTACCTGGTTGTATTTTAGATTATGTAATTTTTTTATTATACTCACGGATATCGGTTTTACAGAATTAATAATCATCTTCGTTGGATGGCTCATTACATTCTGTGGGTTTAATGAAAATCAATTTAAAATCGTCTTTAGTTTTTTTCCAAATAGAAATCATTTTGCGGTAGTTATTGCAAATACTATTAGGAGCCCAATCTCCCGAAACTATATCTGAATTAAAGCATTCTTTGTATATATTCCGAAAATTTTCGTGGAACGATCGTCGATCATTTTTGTTCGGAATAAATGTTCCACAAATGAAGCAAAATGCGTTAACATCTTTCGGGTACACGTGTTTAGAAGATGAGGTCGAAGGTTTGTTTAAATTTTCCATATTTTTATATATAAACCCACTCGATAGGGACCCTGGTCCGATTGCAGGTGAGTCCCCTGTCCTGGAGGTGATAACCCTTTTATCACTCCAGGGCTGAAGAAAAGGGCTTTTCGTCTTTGACGAGGACAATGTCAACTCGTTGACGAACACACTACGGCATCATCCTCACACCCTGTCGACCCCCTGTAAGTCAGTGCACTTCCACTGGCATCGGTACCACGACTAGCGTATGAGCGAATCATTTTACACATCCCCTTACGGGGCAGATGTCATCGTCACACGACTAGTCGAGGCAACAGGTGAAAAAGAATCGATTACATACATTGAAACATCTAGACATCCGCAGATCCACACATCCATGCATCCGCACATCCACACATCCATGCATCCGCAGATCCACACATGCACACACGCAGACATTCACTCATAACTGCAAATACATGTGGACATTTATAAAAAATGTATTTTTTTATCATATTAGGGCAAAAAGAACCCACTTCTTTTTTAAAGATATACCATTCTTATGGGTACAAAGCTTTCTCTTTCAAGAAATCTACAGCAGCTAATATTGATAAGAAAGTACATTGCCTTACTTTCGAGAAATTCACAGCAGCTAATGTTAATAAAGATAAATTAATATTTCCAGTTTCTATATAGACGGAAAACTAAAGATGGTTCTAAATTAATGTTTTAAAACATTTTTTCAACAGTACCTCATTGATTTGAACGCCAAATGACCTTGACCTTGAACTCATGAAGGTCAACCGACACCGGATTCGGATTCAGCATACTCAAAAACCTACATTTGAATTTTTCAGCTTTTTTTTAGCCTTTTTCCCGAATTCGACCTTCAAATGACCTCAGATGACCTTCAGATAATCAGATATGATCAAATCAACCTGGGATTTGTATTCAGCGACCCTCAAAACATATATATATATATATATATAAATTTTTACAAATTTTTTTTAGGCTATTTTGTTGTTTTGACCTTTAAATGACCTTCAAATGACCTTGATCATTCCTATAAGAATACTAATGACGCCGTTTAATACGCATGTTGACAACTTTTGAGTTGTTTGTGGAAAAAGTCTTCATACTAGCAGTCTTCATACTAGTGGAATGGACAATTTGTGGAATCTTAGAACTGTATTCGTAAAATGAAGATTGCTACTTTAATATAAAAAAAACAAGATTTTTCTCACCAATGACTTGACGAAATCCGACAGGTCATAAAACGGATTCCTATTTCTGTTTAACAAATACATATAAGTAAAACCGTTCTTATCTGTGATTATCACCATTGACTTGTGATAGGCGAGAACTTAAGATGTCGGCTGATGAAATTCTTCTTATATAGATGCGGAAAATATTGAAGAGCAAGTTGAGGATTGAAGAGACGAACATATGAATTACAGTTTTATAGATGAATCGGAAGAAATGAATGATCAACGTACGAATTCTAATGCGTTTACTCAAGATAAAGTGAGTAACTTGGTTCGAGACACAGGACTATCGAAAGAACTTTCTGAGATAATAGCATGTAGATTAAAAGCAAAAGGGGTTCTAGCTCCTGGAACTCGTACATCCTTCTGCTGAAATCGAGATTGCTCATAAAGGAAATTTTTTTCAAATGAATTGAATTTGATATTTTGTAACTGAATTGAATTAAAATGAATTGAAGTGAATGAAATTTATTGAAGTGCGTGTAGTATGAAGCTAGTGACTGGGGTCTATTTATAGATTTTTCGAGAAGTAGTTTAAAAAATGTTTTGCTTCATAATTGCAAAATATATGCTCCTATACCAGTCGGTCATTCTGTCGTGTTACAAGAAGAATATCATAATCTTCATTTACTGCTCCAGAAATAGAACTATGATTTTCATAGCTGGCAGTTGATTGGAGATTCAAAAATAACCACTATCTTATCAGGCCAACAAAGTTCATTCACAAAACATCCATGTTTTATTTGTGAATGGGCCAGTCGAGAACAGAAGCAATATTATGTGAAACAAGACTGGCCACTTAAACAAAATTTAGCACCAGCTACTATAAATATTATACAGGAAAGTCTTTTCCCTGTACATAAAGTCATCCTCCCACCTCTACATATTAAGCTAGGTTTGGTTAAATAATTCATTAAAACAATGAAGAACTTACCGGAAGAAAGTGATGCATTTATGTACATCTTTGAGAAGTTTCCACAATTTTCTGAAGCGAAGATTAATGAAGAAGTGTTTGATGGCCCAAAGATAAGGGAACTGTTATAGGATAAAGAAATTAAAAGAAGAATGGTAAACAGGGAGTGAACGGGATGGCAAAGTTTGAGAGAAGTTCAAACAACATTTCTAAGAAATAATAAAGGATGACTAATTAATTTAAAGATCCATTTTCTTCACTGCCATATTGATTACTTCCCGAAAAAATTGGGGGACTTTAGCGAGGAACAGGGTAAGAGATTTCACTAAGACTTCAAGGATGTTGAAAGAAGATGCTAATGTTATTGGGACTTAAGAATGATGGCGGACTATTCATGATCACTTAAGAGAGATGCTACTGCCATACATAAAAAAAAATGTCTTTGTAGATCTTTTGCCAGTAAACGACCACGTTATTCGTGCATTTATTTTGTTAGTGATAACGCATATATGACCTTCATATGACCTCTAGAGGTCACTGGTACCCGTGGGTAAAAATATATCAGAACGTAAAATTTCCTGCTCTTTCAGAATATGAGCTCAAAAAGATGATATCCCTCAAATAAACGAATCTGGCCTTCAAGTGACCTTGATCCACACGTATAGGGGCCATAGGAGTAACGGATTCGTGATCAGCACACCTGAAAACGTATTTTGTAAGGATCAATATCTCGATATGAACAAACCATGACAAGCTACTAGTTTCAGAAGTTCTAAAGTACGTTTTTGACCTTCATGTGACCTCTGTAGGTCTCGGGGACGGGTGGGTAAAAATATATCCGAACGTGAAATTTCTAGCTCTTTCAAAATCTGCGCTCAAAAAGATGATATCTCTCAAATCAACGAAGTTAACCTTCAAATGACCGTAGGACTTTTCGATTTCATTTTGTGGTCCTGTGTAATTTGAAATCTTTGATTAGTGCAAAAACATTTTGTGGAGAGAAAGATTTTATTTGATCTTTTCGTAAATTTTCAGTATCTACGGAATCGTCAGTAGAAGTACGAAATAGAGTTAATATTGTTATACCATTAGAGCTTATCTCTTTCGGGGTAATCATGAATCACTCAATTCTATGATGCGGTGCGGTTTACTTTAAGAACACGATCATTCCATAACACTGCTCAGACCAGGTTGCTGATTATTGTATCTAGCAATCACCCTGGATGAAAAGCTTTACAAAGTCATCATATCAAGTTTTTCACTCAGGCCCATTAGTATCCAAGGTTTTTATTTTAGATTATTTTTGTTCCACTGACACTCTTCCTCCTGCATCTCTTATAAATTATTTAAAGCCACATTTTTCTGTCCTGGAATACCTCTCCAGCTTCCTTAATGTCCATGCAATTTCTCATGCAAGCTCTTGAGTTACTGTCACTCTTTACTTAATCTACCGCTGGGTGCTCTACCATTTACATTAACTCGATAAACTTGTTTCGTCCGTATTTAATCTTTCATTCTCGGAACATGCGCAAACCATCTCACCAAATTTCTTTTAACTCTTGTTCAATAGTGTCTCATCTGCAAAACATTCTTTAAGTATTCTCATATTACTGACTTTGTCCATGATCGTTTTACAGCACACCATGCGTAGATATTGCATGCCATCCACGTTGACAAAGTTTACTTCTATCTACCCGGCCAAACCTCTTTCTAGATCTACGAAAGCACATACAACTTTTTCAGTTACTTTCAAACTTTTTTTGGTGATCAGTCTCAAGCTAAATATTTGATCCGTGCATGATCTTCCTGGCATAAATTCATTTGAGACTTCCCATATCTTTTCTTCTGTTATTTTCGTTACCATGTGAATAAGTATTTTCGAATATATTTTACTCATGGTGCTTAATAAGCTGATACATATGTAGTTATTGCAGTTGCTTTTATCTTCCTTTGTTGTATATTGGGACTATATTCGCCTTTTTCCAGTCACCTGCAAATTCTCTCATCTCGATAAATAAAGGAGAGGGTCAACAGGGTCGGTTTTTGGTCCATCTACTGATTGGTCTCAAAAATGTTTTATTTTATTCATCTAACTAGGTCTCGTAGCCCCTTAAAGGGATTTTCTCTGAAAGTGATTTGATTTCAGAAAATAGGCAGTTTTAAGTTCGTATTTTACATGGGTTTTTGAACTTTCATTCAAATCATGCTGGGTTTCAAATTGTTAGTATTGCTTCCGTAAGATCTTACTTCGCCAGAATCTGCGTACACATATACGTTACAAGATATGTTGAAGCCATCATTTTTCTTTAGGTATTTAGCCTTTAAAATTAGGCTAATTTTTCTACTGTATTAGATATGTAACCATTAAAAGAGTACAAATGTCTTACGTTATTATAGCATCTCGCTTTCGCAGGAATGAAAATACCAGTATCTATGTAATCGCTCAATGCAACCAAATGTTTGATTCTGATAAGATTATTCTTATGATGAAATAGAATGCATCGGATATTCTTAAAATATTTCATAAATAATTCTCAGAAGAACTCGTCTCTTTTGCATCTGTAATCTGACTAAAATGTACTATTAAAAGCAAATTTAAAAACATCTGATTCCCGTTCGTGCTGAATTACTTATTCATGACTCTTTGGTTTTAAGAATTTGCAGCAGCATTACGACTATTTTTTCGGCGTGATAAGTAATAATTAAAAGCTAATTAACAAGAAATTATTTCACCAAGAACATTTACCCGGTAAAGGAAAAAAAAGTAGTTAGGAGCTAAAACCTGGAAAGCTAAAGCAATCTCAGATTAATGTATAAAACTATTAAATAATAAGGATTTCAAAAAAGAGTACGTTCTTTGAAGTTTATCAAGTACCTGTGTAAAAAGATTACAATCGCTACGACCCTAGGAGATATTGATAAAATGAAACTCGTCTAAAATAATATGCAAATAAGAAAATCTTCAAACAGGTCGATAAATGGAGAATAGCTTCATGCATATCCAATAAACGCGAATACAATGTGCAGGGGGAGGGGGGGGGGGTTGAATGTAGCGTAGCGGCAGTCGCACATGAACGATAGCGTTACGTTTCTTATTCCGCAGATTTGGGCTGATTATAATCTGTTTTAATATTTGCAGTATTAGCCTTTGAGGAGGGGGAGGACGAGGTACGGTGCCCCCCAAGGGCTCCTCGAAGGTTGTAGGCGAATAGGGGCGCCCGACCCTTGACTTCCTATATGGCGCTCCCCCTCTCCCCTCCTCCTCTTTACCCGAGGGCGTCAAAGTGGCTCAGGCTGAAACTGAGTGTTTCTTAAGAAAGATAACTTAAACATAATAAATTAATTATGCAAAAACACATGCAAAATACGAACTTAAAAATGCGTATTTCTTGAAAAAATCACTTCCAAGAAAAATCCTTTTAAGGGGTTATG
The DNA here is from genome assembly GCF_010883055.1 of Belonocnema kinseyi. Taxonomy (NCBI): domain Eukaryota; kingdom Metazoa; phylum Arthropoda; class Insecta; order Hymenoptera; family Cynipidae; genus Belonocnema; species Belonocnema kinseyi. The sequence goes on along the minus strand of NC_046662.1, from coordinate 117,035,515 downwards.
AGACCTAGTTAGATAAATAAATTAAAATAATTTTGAGACCAATCAGTGAATGGCCCAAATACTAGCCTTGCTGACCCTCATCCTTTATAAACTCGCTCAGCCTGTGAGGTATATATCCCCGCCGTATTTAGACATTTCAGTACTTATATTGTCTACATCAGCAGCCTTGCCATTTTTAAATTCTTAATTATATCCCTCATCTTAGGGGTACATACTCTCTTAGCGGGTTGTCTAACGTATCGTGTTCTATGTCGTAGTTGTGTTGCCCCTTTTCTTGACCCTTGCTATTTATCATGCTGGTTAACTCTGTACTTCTACTTTACTTCAAACCGATAGACGCCAATTTATTAAACAGTTTCCTGCTCCCTTCAAAATCGATTTGCAATTTCTTCTCTTCTTCTATTTTTCTTTTATCTTCACTCTCTTTGACTAGTTGTTTCACTTTCCTCTTTTTCTCTTTGTAATAATTTTTAAGTCTATTTCTGTCCTCATCACTAAGGCCTGGGATTCTCAATTTTATTAGATACGCTTGTTACTTTTCGTGAACGGCTGCGCGGATTACATAATTCTACCAGGAAAAACCAGAGATTATTCCCACAACAGTAGTACCGCACACTTCGGCCGCACTTCTACCCAGTGGGTACAAAATTGGGCGACGTCTTTACGACATCGTTACGACATATTTACGACAACTTTACAACATCCTATGTTCATTTCGTTTCGGTGTCTTAACGATAGCGTAAAGACATCGTCAGATCATACGACTTATTTACAATATCGTAAAGACACCTTAACGACATGGACATAGGATGTCGTAAAGTTGTCGTAAAGATGTCGTAAAGACGTCGTCAAACTTTGTGCCGACTGGGTATCAATTATATCCTGAAGGTAGTCCATGCGCCCTCTATATATTTATTGCGTATTATCACCTCCCAAGCTGCCCTAACTATGCGTTCGTATATCCTATTCTGAAAATCTATTCGCACTTCTAGTACATGTAAATACTCAATTTTGATTTGCATTTGTTTCATCTTTTTGGTTCTCTTGCTTATTCATCCTTTAACATTCAGAACCTCTTATAAAATGTTCATCACTTACTAGCTCTTTTAGTCTTTTATCCGATCTTAAGTGCCTACAGTAGCATTTAAATTATTCCAGAAGGTGTTTTTACTTAATTTCTTTCACTATCAATCGGGACGCAGCACGCTATGATGTATGGTCTTCTGATTCTTACTTTTATTCTAACCCACAATAATCTGAGAACCTAAAATCCATGATCCTTGATATGATTTCTTGCTCTCCGATTCATAATAAGAGCGACCGACAGTGAGAGGCATTAGGAATTTACTGTTCACATTCACCTACAGCCTACAATTCATGAACGATTTTGGTGTTTTTTTCAGAAATACTCAGGATTAGTTCCTACAGGACGACACTAGACCCTATTTTTAAATTTTGTTTTGATGGATTTATTATTTAAACAAAAAGAACGTCAACTTTGCACATTTTAAAAAAGTTCTTTGCTTTCTCAGAAAAAAAGACAAAGGAAAATCTCTATCTATTATAATTATTGCAGATACACTTTACAAATACAAATATTTTGTTGGGTATTTGAAAAAATTGTTATAAACAATTATTTTCATACGATGATTAACTGCAACAAAAAATATATATGTATATTCATGAAAAATAACTAAATATCTAGTAGGAATAGTATTTTGAATACTTAACAACCATTTTTTAACAATTATCAGTATCATAAATATCCTAATAAACAAATAGAATTTTTTTATTTCTTAAAACAAATTTCGAATTCCTTCTACGTTACAACAAATAGCTAAAGAAATATAAACATGTTAAATATTTGTATAGTTATTAACAATATTAAAAATAAATTTAAAAATTGAGCATTTTCCATTGGAAAGAAATAATTTTTTCCACAAAATCATGTTGTAACTATTTAATTGGTTATATTTTATGGAAGAAGGGCAACACTAACTCGCGAGTGCACAGTGCGATGGAATCCCAAAAAATTGGTCAAAAGCGGAATATGTTTATAAAATGGGCCTATATAATTTGTCTTACATAAACGAACAGATAATTTTTGCAAGGTTCTTCGTAAGGAAGAACGAATTTTAATAAATAAAATATCATTAATGAAAGGATACAAAAAGATACTTACACTTGCTTCTTACAAAATATTTACTTTTATTCTATAATATTAGAATTTTGTATAGACTTACTTGTAGTATGAGGCAACGTTTGAGTACACCATATTCTCCGAGTTTTGCAAAAATATTAGTGATTCTTTCAGGTTTTTCTGGGTGGCAAGCGTCTAAAATATTATAATGCCTTAACATTCGCGAATCATAGGCAACGCTGAGTTTAAACTTGGATTGCTTTAAATTCGTACCTAAAGAAATAGAAAAATGTTTAAAATCAAGCAGGGAACGTAGTAACACAAATCAGAGATTTTATATCTTTGAATTTCATTGTGACCAATTAATTTATTAACAATAAAAAAAACGTAAATAATAATAATAATAACTCAGGCACCCGATGGTTGCTCTAAGAAAGCATCCAAAGGTGACTCTTGTCACCACCAATGCTCGCGGCTGCTCGTAATTGTATACCTAGAACATCATTGTAGAGGTTTCAAGCATCGTATTAAATTAACTTAACATTCTAATCTCATCAGTCGCTTGACTTAATCCGTGGCTATGCTGTATATAACCGGGTTTCACCAAGTGAAAGTTAAAAAATATATGCAGTAACTCAGGCACACAAAAAAGTGCGGAGCCGTGAAAACGACCTATGCACCATCGTAGTATTGGTCTAGCATGATTAAAATCTGCATTAAATGGAATTTCCTGCTTAACAGTTTTTAAAAATTTAAGTTTGAATTGTTAATTCACCTTATATTATCCCAAGTGGGCCACCATCAATTTAAGGTCCCTTTTTGGCAGTAAAACAAATTTTTTGAACAGACCTCATGTTCGAAATGACTTCGCCAGGTTTTGGTAGTGAACAAATTATTGTCAAAACTTATTAACAATGAAAATTTAATGTTACAACATGATTCTTGATTTTTTAAAATTAAACCGTTTTTTTTAGAAGAAACCATTTCTGGCTTGTTATTTTACATTTTTTTAGAGAAATATTTATTGAAAAGAAAAATAACTTTTCGATTAAAACACTCATTGTACTATTCTTTGAAATAGACTGGAGCATTTGTTTATAGAAGATTTAAAAGAAATTCCATGTGCTTATATTCAAGAGAAATATTTCTAAATTGTACGTTTTTAAATCAAAATTTCAATGTAAAAATTAATAGAATCCGTTTATCTGACGAATGTTGATCATGTTGTAACATTACATTTTCATGGTAAATAAATTATGCAACAAAAATGTTGTTTGCAACCAAAACCTAGAGAAATCTTTTCGAAAATAAGGGCTATTAGAAAATTTATTTAATAGAGGAAAAAAAACGACTTTCGATTTATAGTGGCCTACTTGGGATGAATTTAAATAAACTAAATATTAAAACACGAAATAAAACTGGCAAACAGAAAATTTTAATCAATGCAGATATTGACAATGCTAGACCAATTTAGTGAATTTTTTTTATCAAGACAATTTAGACAAATATTTATGCAATACTACAGTGCTATATGGGTCACTTTATTGTCCCCGCACACTTTTAAGATTCTCATCCGAGAATCCTCGGTTTTTTTTCAAATGTCCACGTTTTGAGATCCACTAAATCCGAAAAACAGGTTTTTACGAATGTGTCCGTCTGTCGATCTATCTGTATGTTTGTTCGTCGATGGTTGTGTCTGTAGATTTTTAGATTATTTTTTTTTTAAGAATGCGCATTTTTTTAAACGAAACAATGAAACTACGTGTGTTTTTATACAAATGCATGTTATGAATTGTAATAATATTCATTTATGGAAATGATACACAATTTGAGGGACAAACTCGAATGCGAAGTACGAGATACGTAAGAGATACAAAAGAGAATTCACAATCACCAAATTACTGTTGCCGATGCTTTGACCTTTAGTTTTAAAAAGTCTGTGCACAAGTGTGGGGAATATGCGAAGACTGAGCGCATAGCGCGAGGTAAAAACATTATCGCAAAATGCGAGGTAAATATATTACTGAGTGCGATGCGCAGAAATCAACAGTCGCGCAACCTAGGCGCGCTCAAACTTGCAAAAATATATTCTTATTCTTAAGAATGCGGATAAAAGGCAGAAATCTCGATTTTTCTTATTAAGTATGATAACATTTTAATAGATTTAAGAAATATTGTGAATGTTTTACTTAGATTTCAAGAAATTTCAAGAATGGCAGTCAGAAGACGAAGGCTCACTATCTCTATTATATTTCACAGTTATATGTCATAGTATCTATATTTACAACTATGCGTCAATTTAAATACAATTTTTAATGATATTTTGCGTAATTTTACAGTAAGAACTAGAAGATATAACTAATCTTTTTTCTGAGAAAGCATTCTGGGCAAAAATTAAAACCCCATAAAAAACAGGTCCTAATTTAAAATAATTAGTTCTTAAAATTCAGGGAAATATTTTATTGATTTAATTTCACATGAAATCTGACTCAATTTGAAATTCTTTTTCCTGAAAGCTCTGTTGTTTTTTTATAACTGAAATGAAGGATAATTTTTAGAAAACGCATAGTCTTTCCCAAATCGGTCAGTTTTTAAGAGACTAACAACGACGGCGGTCTTTCTAACATAAGGTAAAAAACTTCCCAGTTTTTTTCTGCGCATACATATGTCGTATCCAAACATTTAAAAAAGCTTTTTACTGTAAAATAAATGATTCACGAAATTTTTCTTTGTAAATGGGCATGGTTACCGATTATATTTTAGAAATATCAAAAAAGCAGAAATTATGAGAGGAATATTGCATTAATTAGATAAATTTAAAACGCGCATATGTCGTAACTGTTCATTTTTTGTGGGTGGGAACCCTGATTTACAATGATCTGCAAAAAATTTTTCGTACTATTCAATAAAAAACCACAGGACTTAAGTGGACTCTTAAAATTTTTTAGATTATGTTTATGAAATACTAGACAAAATGGCTTTTTTGTTTGGCCTCAGTTTCTGAAGTTTTCTTTATCAATGATTTTCAAGGGCCTTAGCAACCAAAAAGTAATTAACTTTTGCAATTTCTGATTTCTGCAAATGAGAGAGCAACTTATATACTGACGAATGGTGATGAAAAACTGAAAATCGATTTTGCGGGCGTTAGGTTCCTTTCTTCGCATTCGAGATCTTATACTACCACATTTCAAGTTGTTTTTAATTAATGTACAATCTAACTTATACTTATTTAAACTTGTTTTCATGCATTCATTGGCGGAACAAACAGGTTCTACCAGTGTTGAAATTTTTGTTCTATTATGGCGTTGGGATTTACTGACGACAGCTTCGTAAACTCCTGAAAATAAACATAAATTAGAAGCATTTCTTTATGTGATTAAAATTTTAGAACATTTACGAAATGTTAAAATGAGTTATCACTATACTTTTTGGCATAAAGATTTAGTAGTAAAATGGGGGGATGCTTTTTGCATAAACCTTCTCACTACTCAAATGCCTGCTTGCGAACTCGGCTACGATATTCGTTCTGAAAAATGTGAGTCAAGAAATGTAATATTATCTGAAGAAATATTTAACTCGTGTTAAGAAATTAATAAACTTAAAAAATAACTTTTGTTGTCAATTATATGTACCTTTATTCATTTTGGAAAACATTTTTTCCATTGAGCTGCATATTAATATTAAATTGCAGAATATGTTTAAATATTTTCCTAAATTTCTTGTTTTCATTTGTAATGATTACATGAATCCCTATCAGAAGACAACCATTTTCCAAAATGTATTAAATTGAACAACATTTTCAATTTATACAAATGCTAACTTTCTCTTTAATCTCTAGATCTTTTATTTTACTTAAATAATTACTTATATTTCAAGACGGACAACACATGAAAATTTGTATGCCCTGATCCCTTTCGGAAGACTGCGTGTGATCTGGACACATAAAACGCAGCCTTCTGATAGGAATATGGGCATGCAACTTTTTTTGGTGTTGACAGACTTCTAATACAAGCAAGCAGTTACATAATATTTCTGTTTTCACTGGAAAGGTAACAGTTACATTTGTTCAAAGTGATCATTTGAAAACAAATAGGTTTAATAAATTTAAAGAATGTTGGTCAACATGAAATAGAAGTAATTTGTATAAGACAATCCGAGATATTCACGTGTTGGAAAAAGTTACATTTTAGAAAAATGCATATACATTAAAGGGCGTCCATTGATGAAATGCCAAAGTAATTAAAGTCTAGGATTGTTCTATTAATAAAAAAAATCTTTATTAAACTTCAATGCAATAGTAATATTTCGGAAACTGGATTTTGTTATTTTATTGTTACGTTTAACTATGCACTTTTTCCATAGCTTCATTAAGTTTAATTTTTGAAGGTGCATAATGCACCTTTTATAGACAATGAAACCCAAAAGGATACCTTGAAAATCGTTTAAGTTGAAATTCAAGCATTATATTACTGTGTTAAAAAGAGTACATTTTTTGAAAGGAGGAAATTGTTAAATGAGATAATATATCACGAAAAACCAATTTCACTAAAATCTTTAATTCTGCTTCTTTGCGCGAATAAAATTATAGGCGTTGAAAGGAGGATGATGGGGATGAAAGAGGTGGGTCACTGTACTGATAAAATGCTTGGAAATTATATAAGTAAATGCTTCCTAAAAGTATTTATAAATTGCCCCAGTGCTTACTGTTTGCGAAAAAGCTACTTCCTATTGGTGTCACCTGGGAAACGTGTGACATCGATACAGTGGAATTCTTTGAAGGTCAGTTAATAGGCAGCTCTAGATTTTTTTACTACTCGAATAATAGATTCCTAATTTTTTTACTCCTCTAAATTATAGTACTAAATTTTCTTGCTATTCGAATTTTAAGTTCGAGATTATTCTGGTGCTCCAATAGTAGATTCCAGATTTTTTAAATCCTCGAAATATAAGTACCGGATTTTTTTCGAACTCGAATTCTAATTTATAGATTAACTAGTTGCGCCCTTTGAGTGGAATGGAATCAACATACCATTTTAAGTATTTATCGTAGAATTCGGTCATCGAATCTAGTTTTTCGAATTTTTTAATCAGTCGTGAAACTACAACACAACTTGTAAAAAAACTTCCAAATTATTTGGGTCTCATCAAACTTCGGATGTGTCCTCCTGAGAAAATCTGACATTTTCTTACAGAGCATAAAGGTTGTGATTTCGACTATATACATATTACAAGTTGAACGTGTGTAATAGCGTCAACTGAAAATGCAACAGATTGGCCAATAACTGTATATATGCATAAGCATCATACATTTTAGGCCACTTGATTTGATATATTTCAAGAACTCAGCCCACATATTATCAACCAATACTCTTAGGACCTGTAAAAATGTTTAAAGATTCCTCCCCACCTCTCCAAGAATCATTCGACCTGTTTGGGAGCCCAAAGAATATGCAAGGAAAATTTGGTGCCAATTAGTCAAAAAGTGCGACTGCTCCCCTCCTATTTTCACCCCTCCTTCCACACCTCCTATAATTTATAGACCTGTGTGGAAGCCCAAAAAATATGCGTGCAAAGTCTGGTGCCAATCTTCTTACGACCTGTCCAGGAGCCCAAAGAATATGCGTAAAAACTGTTATGTGGATTAGATAAATATTGTGCCTGCGTCCCCCTGTCTCCACCCCTCCTATGTGCACCCTCCCATACTCTTACGACCTGACTGGAAGCCCAAAGAATATGTCTGAAAAATTTTGTGCCGATTGTCAAAAGCTGTGGATTTTCACAAGCATCATACGTTTTAAGCCACTTGATTTTGTATATTTCAAAAACTGTGCCTCCCCACTCCATCATCTCCTAACATTCTTGCGGCAGGGCCGGGGTTCCCAAGACTATGTGTGAAAAATTTGATGCAGATTGTTCAAAAACTGCGGCTGCCCCCCTCTTATCTT